>NC_141760.1:1375000-1675000 GCF_982258835.1 Parasteatoda tepidariorum
TTAAAAAGATAATCTTTCTAAATATACTTAAATATGTTTAATTTCATTCCTGTTAAAATTATGTGAACTCTTTACACCAATGTTAATACACTTTTTTAAACTATTAATTCTAACTACTATAATATAGATTAAATTCTTTAAGATTTTACAGTCTTTAGGAAACATTTTCACCTGTGAGAAAAATGGCCACTATAAAGCTCTAAAATTTGGTCCCTTATTAAACATCTGTGGATGATATAATAAAAAGTGAAATAGGGAGAATAATTTCTAGTGACACTTGCAATCTAAAGAATTTTATTGCCAAATTTGGAACTGATACTTGCACAGTTACATTTATGTTAATAAATGACTGTTTTTGAGAGTTTAAAAAAATTATGCTGACAAATGTACTGAGGAATGCAAAAAGCAAAGTTGCCAACTTATTAACATTAATATCATATCTTTCCATTTTAGATGTCACTTTAATTGAGTAGTGAGTAGATTAAAAGTAATGAAGTTAAAAGAAATATGCTTACAAGCCATTTTAGTAATTTAAAATCACTAATTTCAGAAAATGAACTAAGTGTTGGATGACAATTTAGTTGAAGGTTGAGTATATTCAAAACTAATATAGAGGTTAAGACTAAAAATTAAGTTGGATACATTTTAGTAGTTACAAATGTGAAGGGATTAATCATGGAAAATAAGAATTCAGTACTTGTCAGAATAAGATGTCAAATGCTGTGTATCACAATTAAAAAAAAAATATATGAAAATGTTATATTGAAAATTATATTTGCATTGATCATAGTACAAGAACATATTTTTCTTTTCTTTTATATATATACATACACAAACTGAGTAATTTTAAACAGTTCACCTTTAGTAACATTTACCAAGTAGTAAGAAATGAATCACTTAAGGAAATAGGAAAATATAGATCCGAAATACAAAAAATATATAAAATAAAGTTATTAAAATAAAACTTAATATTCTAAGAAATTAACGTGTAATCAATACTTACGTATTTCACATTCGAGAAATAAATGTATTGGTCTATTTAATCAAGGTGAGATGTATAATTTATATTTCTGTTAGTCGATATTCAATTGTGCTGTTCTAAGCCTAAGTGGATATTTAAATCAATTCTAATCAAGTTAGAGATTCCACGAACTTAGTAATGTATTATTTTTCTTTCACCGTTTCTTAAAATTTAAACTGTATGTAAACATTAACACTCGCCCCACTGGAAAACGTCATTTCCAGGTTTTTAATGGGAGCTTCCTCACAAACCCACATACCTTCCATATTCGTCAATCGTCACCAATAACATACAAGTAGTAGTAGAAGTTTTTCCTTCACATCACCATCATCAACCTTGCTTTGGCCTTGGAGCAACAAATTAAAACATTCACTTTTAAAAATAAGCGAAGAATTAGATACTATTTCACAAAATTAAAAGCTAAAAACTAAACTAATTTTTGAAATTTAACAGTTGTAGCATTATTTGTAACACAGAACAACGAAACAACTCATTCTCTAAATAAAAAAAAAATCACTTACCTATCATAATGAAAACTATCTAAAGAATGAGAAATTGACATCTGTGAAATATTTTTAGGTAATCGGCTGAAATAACTTCAGTTGAATTTAGTTATCAGATAACATGTTCGATTTGTGTAACGTCGTCAACATGACGTAATTGTCCGTTGTTTTGATTTTCTCTCTTCCTTCACTGTTGACTTCACTGATGAAATTAATTCTTGAAATTTCACGGATAAGAAGTTTAAGAAGCATGGTGTCGTTGTTTTGAAGTGTGATCAAGGGTAAAAAAATGTAAGTTTATGTTTATTCTTTTTAATTTACTCAGAAATACCTAATTGACTGTAAAATTAGATATTCTAGAATGAGTTTAAAGTAGATACCAGGCTAGGCACTCCATAACTTATGTTTAAATCATTTCTATGTAGAGCAGTCCAATATTAGGGAACGAATTATAATTAGCAAAAAATGTAACTGTTTGTTTAAATGAGTTATTACTTTTTTCAATTAAGTTAATATTTAGTACAATTTTTAGAATAAATTTCCTAATTACGTATTCTAATTTATTATGTAGTAATGGCTTGAGTACGTCTACATTCTAAGCTATGCAGCTCGGCAATCAATCAAAAGAATAGTTTCGAACTTATTCATACAAAACTGAAAAATAAACTAAATGCAGTGGACTTCAAAACTTTTTTTCTTTAATTGCATGCTTTAGGGAAAGAAAGAGGTGAAATGAGAGTAAATGGAAATTTATTTTACATTTAATGAATAAGACGTTTGTTGAGTGTTTTTTTATTTAGCTGATTGTTTTTGCAATTTTATTTTCACTAATTTAATAAATTAACGGATTGGTTCAATTGAAATTTTGCACAATTTTATCTATAATTAATTAATATTTTCTGCACCAAAATTTGAGTTTTTGAGGGAAATTGTCAAAACAAAAAGAGTTAAATGTCAAACAGAGCTCATTCTAGGTAAGGTAAACAGGGTGCAGGGTACCCTGTTGCCCCTGAAGTTAATTAGTGCCCTGATGTAATGTACTTCATACCCTTTTTTCCCTCAACCCTTTATTTTTTTCCCCAAACTCTACAATGGATTTCTTAAACTTTTGTTATTTTCAACTCTTTATTTCGTTTGTCATTGCTGTCAATACATAGATTTATATGGGAAAGGAAAAATAGCCATCACACCTCCTTGTTGCACTTGTCTTTAAAAGTTTGCAGTTACTTCCACTATCATTAAGTCATAATTACTATTACTCATTTTAAATATTAAATTATAACTACAGACACTTAAAAACATACACTTATTATTTTATTAATATACACACGCATTTTAAATAAATTACTTAGCTAATTAGCTCATTAACTTAATATATGTTAATTTATTAATGAAAATTAGTAATTAATATGATTGCTTTGCTACTTTTAGTAAAGTAAAAAGAAAAATTTCTTTTACTAATTGACAATGTTTTTTAATAGAACGTGTAAAGCCCATAGAAAGAACTTATTACCTTTTTTAGAATAATAATGCCCCTTTTTTAAACTTTTGCACCCTGTCCTTTTTTCTGCCTAGAATGAGCTCTGTGTCAAAATAATTCGTAATTGATTTATCACTTATAATTTTATATGTATGTTTATTTATGAATATTTCTCACTTATATCTAATACACCAAAATTTTGGGATTTTGATATGAGGGATAAAACCGTCAATTGTCAAAAACTTTCCTACCCTGAGTAGAAAACTGTTTGGCATCTTGACAAAAATAGTTGATCTGAACAATTACCAATAATGAAAATTCCCATTAAAGTGCTACACTGTCAATTCTTGTGTTTGTAATAAATTTTAAAAAATATATTGTGGCTTCCTTGTAAGTTGCTACAAAACCCTATTAATCCACTTAAATTTTATTTGTTCCTCAATCTTGTTGTCATCAAAAACTTTAAATATGGGTACCAATGTGAAAATCTTCATATACATTTAATTGAGTCACCGGGGTAATTCTTGGTCAAAAAGCATTAACATTCTACCCTGCTTAAAGGAATACCATTGGTTTCAGCTAACTCTATTCAATTAAGCAGGCTATTCGATTAAAAGGGGAGTGTATCTTAAATTTTAAATTTTTGTGAAATTTAATTTTTTAATGGTATTTAATGCATAGTATATAGTGTTTTAATTAAGTAAACTCAATTTTATAATGAATAAACAATTATATTTAAAGCTGTCTGTGTTTGCCCTGTGACAGAATTTGTTGTGGGCTTTCTGCAAGATACTTTTAAAAATAACAAATATACATGTTACTAAATTAAAGTAACTAAAGCATCAACTTCAAAAAAAAAAAAAAAGGAAACTTTTCAGATCAAATAAAATTATTTTTTAATTAAATATGTAATATGACTTAATTTTCGTCCTAAAACTATGGCGCTTTTCTGTAGTAATGTTTCGCCTTTTTTAGGGATAACAGGAAGGCTGGTGTCGCCTCTTTTTGTTGTTCTATATATTCAATAGTACATTTGATAGCTTTTAGTCCATCTGTATGAGAGATTTTTTTATGTTGATTTTAATAATCAATGTCTTCATCATCTTCGCTAGATTCATTATCATTATTGACGATATTAACGATAATTTCACTAGACCAAGTTGTTGGATTTTGTTTTTCTGAGTGTTTGGAAGATAAAATTCAGATTTATTTTTCAGTGGTTTTTTTAAAAAATAATCTAGAACAAAAAAAATTCTTGAAATATTTGATAGCTCAGTTAAAGCGGAAACTCGGATAATCGGGACTCTACTGTATGTGGAAATCAATAGTAATAACTGCATTAAAAAAAATTGGAACGAAATATTCTGCCGAAAAGAAAACCAAATTTTTTACTTCATTAATCTTTATTTTTCATTGTTTTCAAATGAGAATAGAAAAAGCATTTTTTTTTTCCACTCGTATGCGGATCTTTTGAATATAATTCTGAAGAAAAGATAAAATCTTTCGAAAATTTCTGCAGATAAAAAAAAAACTTTTTACTTCCCAAAAGAAAAATCTTACTGCAAGAACTCGGTAACGTTCTGCGACAATGTCGCCACGATTCTGTGTTAGTATCATAAAAATTCATTTATACAAACTTAAATTTATTTATTAATTTTGAATAGGGAGGACCTTCAAGTTGATTTATCTACTGTTTTATCTCAAAAAGAGGCAAAACATAAGAAAAAATCTGGTGGTTTTCAGTCAATGAGTAAGTATGTCTCCTTTTGATTCTTTAGTTACAAATTTTTGTAATTGATTTAAAATATTTTTTAAAGCAAACTTAAAGTTAAAAATCTAATTTCAAGAGGTGTTTGTCTCTCTAAAACATTACTTTTCCCACATGCTACTTATCAATTTTGTTTTGTATTTTTTTTTAATAGATATAACTGTTAATAAAGAACTTATCAAAACTTATTAACTCATTAACATCATTAATCAAAACTTATTAACTGTACTTTCAAATGTCTTGTTTATGAAACATTCTAAAATTTTGAAAATGATAAAAGCTTCAGATACAAATGAAAATTGTATAACTTATAAGTTTGTAATAATTGTAATAACTTATAAGTTTTTAACATTTTGAAATATAAATAAAAATATAGTTGTAATTACATGAACAAATTTAAAAGAACATTTTATTTTTTATCTTAAATTGTTCTTATTTTAGAACAAACTTATAAATTAAAGTGGATTTTTGCAGCGCTGGACGATCATTCAGTTTAATAGTATTTTTTGTTACACTAAATATTCTTTCGATTATTGGCTAGATTAAATTGCTACAAAATGTATGCTGACTATCAATGGGAAAACTGTTTTTTCCCCTTTTTACATGCACTACTAGAATAAAATTAAGATATTAAATGATTTTAACTTAACGTTTTTAAAATTTAACCTAAAAACACCCTATTTAAACAAAACACCAACAAAAAAATTTTTAACCCTGATTTTTTCTAAACTTTATTCTTATAGTATATTGAGATGAGGTTTTGTGAATGCAGTGATTCTTAAAGTGCAATGGATATTGAATTAATAAATTTTTTACCCTGATTTTTTCTAAACTTTATTCTTATAGTATATTGAGATGAGGTTTTGTGAATGCAGTTATTCTTAAAGTGAAATGGATATTGAATTTAAAAAAATTTTTTCCCCCTTCTAGACTTGAGTCAATGTCTTTTGAAGTCTATTTTAAGAAAAGGTTATAAGGTCCCTACTCCAATTCAAAGAAAGGTTTGTCTATATTTTTCAGTATGCATTTAAATGTTTGTAGTATGAAAATTATTTTTCTGTCCGAAGTGTCTTTATAAAATTTCAAAGTATATTTATAAAGTCTTAATTCATTGAACTGTATTTTTTTTTTTTTTTTTTTTTTTTTTTGTAAGTTTTCTTTTCTAACTAAGGATTAAAGCTTTCAGATTTTCTGTTAGATTTTGTTCCTTTCTTTTGAAAAAATATTTTTTGATTTGTTAAATATGTAGTGATGTTTATTTCAATGACAGATATTTTACTACCTGTCATCTACTTCTGTGTTGCAACAGCTAATTTAAAGTAAATAATAAATCCAAAATTTGAATTCATTGAAACATTTTCTATGTATATGTGGTAAATATTTTCCTCATAGTTTGGTTTTATTCAATTATACAATAAAAACTTTTAATCAAAATTGCTGTCTTTTATATATATATATATATATATATATATATATATATATATATATATATATATATATATATATATATATATTTCTTAAAAAAGTATTCTTGTATTATTTGGTTGTGAAGAAAATCAGTAGACTCTTAATAATTTAAAATCAAAGGAAAAGATTTTTTAAAGAAAAATTTCAAATTATTTGAAGTTTAATGTACACAAAAATGTAAGCGATCACCACTAATAAATTTATTGGATTATAAAATTATCTCCTTTTTAAAATCAGATCCGCGTAAACAGCATCATTACAATATTAAATCATGAAATTCATCCGTTTGTAAAAGGTCATGACATGATCTCTATTTTATCAAAACCACTTATGATTAAAAGAATTTAAAACCATGTTTTTTCTTTCTATTTTCTCCAATTTTGATAGCATATATATAACAGATTTCATTGTGCTCCTACAAACAAAAAGAACAAAGTTAAATTTGTGATTGCACCACTTCTTAGGAAAATTGAAGAGTGATAGTTAAAATTATGAAGCAGTACATGTAAAGGAAATCAAATGAAAATTTCTCAATAAGCTAAATATCTATTTTCAATCAATGTCAAAAAAGTGCTTGATGTTATAAAATGAATTTTAATATAAGGAAAAAAATAACAAATTGAAAGTTACAAAAGCTTTATATGCAACTTGAATCTTTAATTTTAAATTTTGTTAATCAAACAAATATACTAATATTTAAAAACCTTCTTGCAAATTAAAAAAAAAATATTAACACATTTGTCAATAAAATGTCAAAGGTAGATACAGTACAAATAATGCGTAATTGTAGCAAATCGATTTGGCTTTTATTGTACTATTTGTAAAGTTTAATTTTTAATCTTTTTTTTTTCCTAAGTGAAGGCATTCTGGTTTGTAAAATCAGACGATTTATCAAATCAAATGTTCTGAGAATGGAAATGGTTTGAAAAGGTGGCAGGAACTGTATTTAACTAAGATAATTAATAATACATAAAACTCGTAGTTTCTCTATTTTAGTGATGATCTGCAAATTGAAAAGCATTATACTGTTTACACACCGTTTATATGAAGCTCCATTTTAATTGTTCAGATAAGTAATTTGGTTTAGAAAAAAATGAAGGAGCGTAACTAGAGTTCATACAATCTGAAACAAATTCAACTTATACACCTTCCTTGTGATAAAATGTAGTTGCTCACAAGCTAATTTGAACAACTTGAAAAATTCCTTAACTTTGATAACTTAAAATATTTTACTTGGCTGTCTGTAAATGATTTTGCACTATTCAATTTCTTCAATAATTGATCCTTCACTAGTGTTCAAATGACCTCTGCTTCTACTTTTCACAGATCACACTATATTACATAAACATATATAATAGAACACATGTTTTACATCATGTTTCCAATTTTATTTTTATACTTTTACTATGTATTTTGAAGACATTTATGATCATTACTGTAGTAATGATTAGATGCTTAACTTATATTGATGAAAATATTCTAAAAATAACTAATATAAAATATTTCGTGGATGATTTTAAATATTTTTATTTTAACCAAAATGTGAGATCTTTTCTCTTGTCACAATTTCACAAACCTACAGCAAACAAGAATTTATGAATCTGTTAATAGTGCATGGCTATGACACAATATGAGTGGCCTTTCAATATGTGTGATGCTAAATATGTTAAATTAATTTCGTTTTACGTCATTAATAATATTTTCTATTAATAATTGGCGGGGGAAGATTTGAAAGTAGTTGAAGTTTTCTGATTTTTCTCTGGGTCAGACTTTGACCTCATCAAAATTGTCGGAAGAAATTTTAGTTGAAAATTAAATTTTAATATTGGTATAAATAAGAAGTTCTAAGGGAGTTAATGCTGCTTTGAATTATCTACATTCAAATTAAAAATACTCTGCTGCATAACTTAAACAAGAGAAAAAATTAATTCTTGCGTTCAACTTTTTTTTTTTTTTCTACAATTTTTAAATGCATGTACTTATAAAAAAATATTTAAAAGAAAAATTTTAATTTTTCTTTGATTTAAAAAATATCACTAATTTTGATGTTGATATCTATTGCATAAATTGCTAAATTTTTTTTTTCTATGTGGGTGTTTTTCTGTTGTTTAATATTTTACTTCCTATTGACTTTTGTAAATATTTGTTAATAAGAAAAAAAATGATTCTAGAAATTTTAGTATCTAAGTTTGGAAATGTCAGATTTCCTATAATTAGAAAATATATTTAAAGTAGTTCACATTAAAACATAACATTTTGTTTCTGTTATAGGCTATACCCGTCATCTTAGATGGAAGAAATATTATAGCCATGGCTAGAACTGGTAGTGGAAAAACAGCTGCTTTTCTAATTCCTATGTTTGAGAGACTAAAGAGTAGAATTGCAAAATCGGGAGCTAGGGCGCTTATTTTTTCACCTACCAGAGAACTGGCTGTTCAAACAATGAAATTCACCCGAGAGGTTAGTATTGTTCTTTATGATTATTGAAATTATTTGTTTCTAAGGAAACATTAGATGTGTTCATGATATATTTATTAATTATACATCTTCAATATTTATTAACATAAAGTGTCTGCATTTATGAACATAATGGACTTTATAATCCCCACTTTTGTAATTTTTTAATATTTTGGATATAATTTGTTTAATTTATCGTTGTTTTGTACCTTGTGTTAGTATTGTATGTTAACTAAATAGAAAACATGGTATTTATTTCATTTGTTACTGTTTTCTGACTAATAAACAATGCCTTTATAAATTTTGAGCTTCTTAGATTATACTAAACAATGTTATAGAAAAAGTTAAAAGGAAACTTTTGAAGTTAAGAAAAAACTTATGTGTAAACATACAAATTTTTATTATCATTAGATTTTTCCTCTTTTATCGACTGGTATTCTGCCGTGGAATAATAGTAAAAATTGAGATTTTTATTTATTCAGAATTTTTTGTGTAGTAAGCTATATGTTACAGAAAAAGTTTAAAGAATTTTTAATGATTTCCTGAAATTCTATTTTAACATTGATATAGCAATGGAATAAAATAGTAGTCAAGCTGCCTTTCTCGAAATTGATCACGAAGAACTTACTCCTTTTCTCAATAGCATACTGCTTAACAATATCTTATCATCTAGCTTTTTTTCACTTTCATATCAAAAATATGTTTCTCTACTTTATTTTCTTACTTTAAGCTATTGCGTATCAACTTAATTAGTTATTTTCTTGGTGAATTGTCAAAATTTCTAAACTGGGTCTGTTTCATTAAAGGAGAATAGTAGTTAGCTTGTAATTTGCTTCATTTGATTTAATCTAGCTTGGAGCAAACACAGATTTGAAAACGACGCTGGTTCTTGGTGGAGAAAAGATTGAAAATCAATTCGCTGCCATTCATGAAAGTCCAGATATAATAATCGCTACTCCTGGGCGTTTTCTTCATTTAGTGCTCGAAATGGACTTGAAGCTATCTTCCGTGGAATATGTCGTCTTTGATGAAGCTGACAGGTAATACACAATTAATTTTAAAAAGGATAGTCGTGCCAGAATTGGCTTTTTGACATCTAAAACCTTTATTTTATGTGCGTTTTATGACACAGCAAGCAATTTCTTAACAAAATTTTCTGTAAAAATAACAATTTTTTTTACATATTTTTATTTTGTTATAATTATTTCAATGTACTACCAAGTATCATTTCTTTTCTATGGTCAAAACTGATAAGATGAAATGGTTTTATGTTTGTTTCTTTTATGTTCTTTCTTACAGCAAAGATTTTACAAAAGTTTTAGGCTAGAAAATTTGTAGCCATGTTACTGCCTTCCCTTTTATCCAAATAAAAGTCATCTAATCAAAGTTTTCAGAATCTAATGCATGATATGACCATTCTTATTTACCAAATATGACAATTGCTATTTTTACCAATTTATATTTATTGCGATATTATGTATTGCATATTAATCAGGGAGGAGATTTTTCCGCTTTTTTCACTTTTATCTCTTGAATTTCAGCTTTTTTATCAACAATTCAGATTTTCTAAAAATTTCACTTTTTTTAATAAGTATTCCGCTTTTTCAGAAAATTCACCGATTTTCAAAGAGAAACAGAAAATTCAAACTACGTAGCTACCAATCCTTTCTAATTTTTACTTATTTTAACTATTTTGTCCCCTTTTACACGCAGCAGATAAGATTTTCCGAATTTTTTACCCGCCCTCCAGATAAATCCGATTTTCGTAGTTCAAACGACGCTGCTTCTGACAAACCTTTTAGAGTTCCCAAGCCTGGAATCTGTTAATATCTCGATTTTTATTCATACGTTTTTAATATCAAAGATAGCTTTTCATATTTGTGTGTTGCGATTCTTATTCACACGATTTGAATATTGTACGTCGCGATTCTTATTTACGAGATTTAAAAATCCGATATTGTGATTCATATTTACGCTTTTTTAAAAACCTATGTAGCAATTCGTATTCACTCAAATTTAAAATTTAATGTCTTGATTTGCTCATGTGGTTTATAATATCAAACATTGATTTTCGTATTTATACCTGATTTTAAAATAAGGCATTGGGATTCGCATTCACGCACTCTAAAAATTATGCATCATAATTCTTATTTATGCAATCTAAAAATTACGCAT
Source organism: Parasteatoda tepidariorum (assembly GCF_982258835.1). Classification (NCBI taxonomy): domain Eukaryota; kingdom Metazoa; phylum Arthropoda; class Arachnida; order Araneae; family Theridiidae; genus Parasteatoda; species Parasteatoda tepidariorum. The sequence goes on from NC_141760.1 coordinate 1,385,872, forward strand.
CATGATTCGTATTTATACTATCTAAAAATTATGAATCGTGATTTGTATTTACGCGTTTTAAAAATTCTATATCCCGACTAAATATAGCAAACAAAAGCAATCACTTTAAAAGGGATTTAAATTTTTTTTTTTTTTTTTTAATAGCAAACTAAAATAGCAATTTTTGTATGTTAAGGTTAAGGAGTTACTATATATTTCTACTTCACTGTTATTGATATGTTTCAGAGGGCTCTAGTTAGATTAGACTATAATATGAACAGAACATAATGATTCGGTCCATTGTTAGAGTTTTTGTTTTCAATATAATTTAAAAAGTAATATTACTGATATATTTACTATAAATCACACAACAGTGTTTATTAAAAGAAATGAAATAATAATGTATATTCTCAGTAGTTTTAATTTGCTAAACCGGGTAGTTTTTCAAGTAATGATTGTCTCTTATGTGAACTGAGGGAAAATATAATTTCCAGCTTTATTTTTTCAATTGGTAATTTTTATTTTCTCTAAATGTTAAGTATCAATGTAATCATTTATATAATAATAGATTAGTATACAATTGTATGTCAAGACATTATTTATTACCTTAAACTGTCTGGAATTTATTATTAAAGGGTTGCGCTTGTGTAAAATTTACTATCGTGGAAATTGAGCTTTTTTGCCTTTTGACTAATCTCATCCCTGATTAATGGACATTTGCTAAATATGGGAATTGTTAATGATCAAATAATGCCAAGCATATATAAGATGCTGTAAGATAGCTGTTTTTTTTTTTTTTTTTTTTTTCAGAAGTGTTTCTTTATAAATGTAATGCAGTTCATGTGTTCTTTACAAAAGCTTAACAAATGTTTTTTTTTTTTTTTTTACTATTTATTTATATTTTTGTTTTGCAACAAATACAGCTGCAGAATCAGTCCCAAGAAGCTATAATACTGCTACGTCTAAAAGTTTTAAATATTTTTATATGTTATTATTAAAATTTTAATATCTTGTAAACCAAATTTAGCATATTCTGTCTCTTGTCCTTATTTTAGATTGTTTCGTCGATTTTTTTTTTTTCTGAAGTAAATTTTTCTGTTTTTCTTAAGATTGACTCATTTTTCAATCTGTTCTTATTTTTTAAAAAAGAGATAGTCTTTTTACAAATATTATATTCTATTTAAATTTGTGTTTTTAAAGATTTAAAATCTGTCTTTCAAGAGAAAGACATGATAAAGTGTTTTAAGCACCTTCTTTAATATGAGTGATCATTAAAAATTCTTCATTACAAATTGTAAAACTATTTTAATTTTTTGTTTAGATATTCTTTCTTTTCATTTTATTCAAAAAGTCTGTTTAGATAATTTTGATGTGAGACTAAAAATTTCAAAATTATTATTTCATTTTATTGCCATCCATAGGCTGTTTGAAATGGGATTTCAAGAACAACTACAAGAAGTGCTTCACAGGTTGCCTACTGAACGACAGACTTGTCTATTTTCTGCTACATTGCCAAAAATTCTTGTTGATTTTGTGAAGGCTGGCGTTGAAGACCCTGTTTTGATAAGATTAGATGTAGATTTGCAAATTAGTGAAAACTTAAAGGTAGGATTCGAATTTTGTAATATTTTTCCCTCGTATAATCGACTCAAATTTTATTCGTACAATTTTTCTCCGACTGTTGATTTGTTCTTTAATTGGCTTTTTTATTTTTAAATCTGTTCTAAAAACATATTTCAACTCTGTAGAATTAAATGCAAATTCATTTTTCTCTTGTTTATCTAATTTTATTTTTTATAATGAAATCTAAGTGCCAAGGTTTCTTTATATATCAAAAATAAAAATTTATGTAGCGTGTCGACTTTGATGTCATGTATTTTTTCCATGTTTAAGAATAATGGAAATTCAGGGTTTTGTGTGTTACAGGTCAACTTTAATGTATTCTTTACAGAATTTAGTGTCATTGTAATAGATTAGAAGAAATGTAGTCATAGGGATATAATTATATGGAAATGTGCTAAAATTAATAAAAAGAATGATCAATTATTAGAGATTAAAAAAAATTGCATACATCCAGATAAGAATATACCAAAACACATGTAAACACTATAATTTCTATTCATTGCTATTCCTTTTTTTTTTTTTAAACATTTTAGTGAGAACTTATATACTTTAGTTTTTTTTTTTAAAAGATAAAACAGTCAGCTATCATTTTACCCCTTCTGAGAAATACATCACATAAGCAAAGTTCAACTAAGATAAGTAAATCTTTTGTGGGAAAAGCTACGTCATCTACCTACACTTTGTAAAATTTTATCATATGAACAATAATGCAAATACAAATAATAAATTTTCAATAGTATAAATGATTTACTGTTAAAAATTATTAAATATACAATAAATGAATATATGCTATTTTACTTTAAATCAAAAACTATGCATTTCAATAATTTCCATCATTTTTCAAAATTGTACCTCAAGGAATCGCAGGAGCATTAGGACAGTAAAACCTAATATAAAATATCCCAATATTATCTAAATCAAAAGATTAAGCACTTAATAGTTAAATTGAATTATAATAAAGTAATGAAGAGAAGAGAAAATTTTAAGGGTGAAAAATATTGGAAAATATATATTAGCGGCATTCGAAGCTGGCGTCGTCAGGGGGTACCAGCCTCAGAACTCATAAAAACATAAAACTTTTCTATCGCGAGAGCACAACAAATGGCTAAAATTTGCTCTCTCTGTAGTCCAAAGGTTTTGCAAGAGGTTCAGGAAGAGGGAAAAATAGAATACAAAAAAAAATAACGATGTTCCAAAACCTACTTCAAAATATTCCTTTGTTAAACTAAAACACACAGCAATCTGAAATTCTATAACCAAGCTAAAATTCAGACTGCAACCCTATTAAATGCACAGAAGGAAGAAAACAAGTAAAGCCAGAAAGTTGTTGCCATCAGTAAGTTGAAAGGCTTAACTGTGGAGCTCGGTTAAATTTTGATTCAATTTCGATTATTGAAATTCGAATTATGATTTGTAGTTGCATTTATGATAAATAATTAATGAAAATATTAATAAAAATTATTGGATTGATGTTTGTAAATTTAATCTTTTTTATAATGCTCTTTTTTAATGGCATTGATTTTTATAAACAAAAAATAGGGATACCACTAGGTAATTCTTTTTCTGGTGCTTTTGCTAATATCTTTTTGCATTTTTTTTAAGCAAAGTATCTTGAGGTTAATGATTTAAAAGCATTTACATATATTGATGATTTAATTTTATTTAATTGTTATAATTTTATTTTTAATATTTATCCTGAAGATTTGGTTTTGAAAGGGATTATTGATAATTATTTAAATGTTGAATAGTTAGATTTTAAAATTAATATTGCTAATAATCAAATTAAATTTGGTGTTTATGATAAAAGGAAGGCTTTTAATTTTAATATAATTTTTTCCTGTAATTTTGATACCAATTTGTCTTGTGAAATTTTCAAAAATTTAGTTTTTTTCTCAACTACCTAGAATTAATAAAATTTTCAATAATGTTAAATACTTTAAAGAGGCTACTAGTAATTTTTTTGAAAAATTTTAAAAATTAGTGGTTTTCCTTTTAACTTCTACAGTATTGATGGTAAAATTAATGAAATAATAAAAAATTATTATTTTTTCTTTTTTTTTTTTTTTCATTGGGTAAATCGAAATTTAACTGAGTTTCCCAGTTAAGCTTTTCTACTTACTGATGGCAAAAACTTTCTAGCCTTACTTGTTTTCTTCTTTCTGCGCATTAAATAGGCCCTAGAATTCCTAGAACTCTGTCTGAATTTTATTTCTGTTATGAATTTTCAGATTGTTGTGTACTTTAGTTTAACAAAGAAGTATTTTCAATTAGGTTTTTGAGTATTGTTTTTCTTTTTGTATTCTATTTTTCCCTCTTCTTGAACTTCTTACAAAATCATTGGGGTACAGAGAGAGCAAATTTTAGCAATTCCTTGTGCTCTCTTGATAGAAAAGGTTTTGCGTTTTTACGACTTCCTAGGGCGGTACACCCCGACGACGTACGCTTCTGATGTCATTAATATATTTTCCAATATTTTCTTCCTTAAAATTTTCTAATGGTTTTGATTTTCTTACAAAATTTCTGCTGCATTGGACAACTTTCCTTTAGAATTGTAGTTTTAAATGTTTTATCACAATTTCTCATTTTGTTAACGAAAAGAATCTTACTCATTGCAAAATTGTACTGTATATGTTGGGAATATTTTGACACATCCGTCAGATTTTCACTCACATTAGGCCAGTGTTTTCATCATAGAAAAAAAATGGGTGACAATTTCTCACCCTTTCTCAAAAACAGGGTGAGATTTCAGAAAGTTAAGTGAGATTTCTAAAAACTGAAAAAATACAAATAGACTTGGAAAAAAAATCATTTCTTTTATTATAATACATTTTTAACGTCTTCTATTTTTTAAAGCATTGAATATTTTTGCTGCATCATCATTGATTTTGCCTTTACTAGGTATATGTCCATCTTACATTAGTGCATAAAAAAATTTGAACGTCTTATATGAAAAACCATACCTACAGTAAACACGTGGTTGCAGAGAAATGTGTTCTGAAACGGGTTCCGTGGTTCGGAGGGGTTGTGTTCTGTTGTTCGAAAAGGTTCTGAACAATACCTACTGGTAAATAGGGAAGCTAGATAACGGGGCAAGTGTTGAAAATAATGAAGATCCAGGAAGAAAAGTGAAACTGATTTTATTCTAAATGACGTAATTCGAAGCTTTTTCCAAAATGCGAGAATTTCGCGAATTTTGAAATTGATTTATAGAGTGCGCGAATTTCTCGCTGTAATCATTTTTTAATGCGAGAAAAGAAAAAAATATGCGAGATTCTCGCGCTGTAGTGAAAACACTGCTAGGCTTTTACCTATCTCACCAGAATGTAAAAATTCAAGGTTATGTCATTTTCCCTGAAGGAGAAACATACCTCTCATATAACTCCTTATGTTTTAACTAAAATGAGAAAAGTATATCCCTTAACATGTTGTTCATTCTTCATTTTAATGATACGCAAAATGTCCGGTGTATTTTAAATCGATTAATGATGCGACTGTATTTCGTACACATTTCCGAGTTCGTTTATCGTGTAAATATCTTGCGTCGCTTGCTTACGTTATTGTTTTTTAAAATCAACCTTCCTTGTTTATTTTCCTTTTGATGTTATTGGGTGGGAAATTTTGTGGCATTGTATATTTAGTTTCGCAATCATAATATAATAAGTCGTCTTCATCATCTTGTTCAGATAAAAGTTATTGATTCGCAACGCATTTTGCTGCTTCATTTTTTCAAATTCAAGCGTATCGAACGATCGACATCTTAGTAGAAAAACTCGTTTTGTGTGCCATTGAGTCTAATCACAAATACATCCTATTTTTTATTATTAATGTATAATACACTATTTGACCAAAAGTATACATTACTATGAACACCCCCAGTGATATATTCGGACACCCGGTGGCCACATATTAATGGGATAGCGCCCACGCGTCTGGGGAAACTTTCCGGCAGTTTCTGATTAGTGGAATGGACTTCCATCACAGCTGAAGTGAGGAGGGTCGATTTGGCTGGCTACGTTATCAGCACTCTTAATGTGTCCTAAAGGTGTTCTATGGGATTTAGATAGGGACTCTGAGAGGGCCAGACCTGTGTTTTGAACACCTAAAGCACAACTTGTGAATGGAAGAGAAATGGGAGTGCATTCTCGTGGCCAGATAGGGCATCCTAGTTTTAAGTAAATTAGTTGATTCAGCGGCTGCAAATTATTAAAATAAACTTCAAATATAGAATAAATAACTAAAAACGATCGTTCTTTAAATCAGTAAAGAAAATTTTTAAAAATGGGAAAGCGGCTTTCTAAAATAGAGGCATTTTTCCTATGTTGACATGACGATCTTTTTGCGTTGTTTTAATCCGACGTCTTTAAATTTCAAAATCGTGCATTGACAAAAATAATTAAGTGGCCCTTCGGCCAAACGTAGGAATAGTCGAGGTCGAGCGTTTCCTCCCAATTGTTATTATTAAAGAATGACTTTCTCTTTTTTTTTTCACTCCGGAGGCCGAAGAAAGGGGTCGTCAGCTGCATGAGAGACTCTGGGTGATAGCGGGTAATTCTTTGGTAAAAGTAAAGAGCATCCATCACAATACTGTTACATTCTTGCCTATATTGTGTATTGCAATCCTGTTTTTCACCAGCATTGGTAATTTTTTTAATTATTGTTGATCTTAAAACACGAAAATAGATCAGCACAAAAGATAAAAGCAGGGAATGTTGATAATGAATTTTTTGGAGAATCAATTCTACAAAATAGACTTTTCAAGCTTCTAAATAGTCCCAAAAAAAAAAACACCAGATTTGCTGCACATGCCAAATATCCAGGTTTGAAATCATAAATGCTGCTGCATATCTCCACAAAATTACGGTACATAAACTACTATAAAAATTACTTTTTATGAGTAGCTACATTATCGTTTTGAATCCAAATTAAATTTATTTGAAAAGTTTTTATAGAATATAAATGTTAGGTGATATTTCTTACAAAGTAATGCGCATCATAAAAGAGAGTTATTTTGCTGGATTTAATAATGTGAGGGGGACATGTAACCACAAATGGGTTACCTTGAACTTTTAATTACAAATTTCTTTAAAAATTATCTTTTGGAAAACTTTGAATGTAGTGAACCATTGTCTATTGCTGTGTCAGACTGTATATATTTATATTTTGCTCTTATGGTTTCAGAGTTCCTATCTGATCTGTCGAAATGATGACAAAACTGCCATCCTCTTGCATCTTTTGAAGAATGTTATTGATATCAATAAAGAATTGACTGTTGTTTTTTTGCCTACCAAGCACCATGTGGAACATGTGAATGATGTATGCATTCAATATAGAATTTCAACTTGCATATTTAACATCACATTTGATAAGTCATTATTACTATTCTTACACTTTAAAGAACTATTTTATAGAATCATAGTTGTCTTCTAGCTATGATAAGTAGCTAAAGCATTGGATTAACAAAATACCTAATATTAAGGAAGAGGACTCTTAAATTATATGTAGATTTAGAACGTAGAAAGATTAATTAGCAAACTCATTTGAAAAAATTAATTGTAAAAGAAGAAATATATGTAAAAAATATAAATTTTTTAAAAAGTGGCTTTGAAATTAATCGATGTCGGTAATAGTTTAAGTAAATTGTTGTATGTTATTTGTATTTTAAAGTGAATAAATGACTAGATCATATCTCAATAATTAAAAAAAAAAAAAAAAAAAGATTAACGTTATTTCAATCAGAAAAATTACAAAATTGTAAGTCATTTTTAAACAACTTCTAGTTCATTTTTTACAATATTAATATTATTTTTGATACTTTCAACTAACTTTGGTTTAACAAATGAGTTGTATTGGTCCTTATATTCTCTTTAAAAACAAGTTGTACTTTCTTTAATTATTTGCTACAATCACCAGTATTGTTTGGGGTCATAAAAATATTTTTTTTTAAAACTTAGATAATTCTTTTCATCTTTTTTAAGCAGGTGAAGAAAAAAAAATTTATTTGAGCAAGATTGTATGAAATTAAAGCTTTACTTGAAGGCTTCACACTGTAGCATTTTTATATTGCTTGGTAATGGAATTTTAAAAAACAGCCAGATTAATAAATAATATCTTAAAGCTTTAATCGGCTTAAATATTTGTAGTAGTGTGTATAAGTTTAAAATTTGGACTATTGTGATATTTACTTTCAAATGCTTTGGTTTAAGTTTGAAACTGTTATTTGTTTATTTTAGTTGCTGGAGAAATCTGATATACCGTGCAGCTATATTTACAGTAGCTTAGACCAAATGGCTCGTAGCATTCACATTGCCAAGTTCCGTGCTAAAAAGGCATGCGTCCTCCTTGTCACGGACATTGCTGCTCGTGGAATCGATATACCTCATTTGGATAATGTAATCAACTTCAATTTCCCTGCAAAACCAAAACTTTTCGTTCATAGAGTTGGTAAGATTAGTTTTCTTTCTTATTTCTTGATATTGTTTTGTGAATCAAGTTGTGAACTCTAACTTAAAAATTTGTCTTAATTTCTTATTTGATCTGGCCTAAAGCTCTTAACTTAATTTTTACATAAATGATAACTTCAAATAGTTTCTATCAATGAATACAACAATACTGTATGAAGATGTGTGTACAGTACGCAAAATAAAATACAGACCACCATGAATAAATTTTGATCTAATGATCCGATTTTCGTGTTCTGGAACTCGTTCTTAATAGTTCGAAAAGGGGACCTCAAATTTGCTAATTAATTAGTACTAGCAATATTATAAGTTTCAAAATTGGGCACAAAAATGTACCTTCTATGAATAAACATGACTTGTTTCGACGGATTGGGGTGTCCCTAAAATATCGAGGGTAGCTGCATTCTGGGAAATACGATCTCCAGTGTTTGGTCAAGAGCGCAGCTTAAAGTTAGGACCCCTTAATGTTAATTTTACTTTTTGTGTATTTCGACATATCTCAAGAACTTATTGAACGAATTTAAAAAATTTTACACACACTTACAAAATATGTTTATCCAAGGATAATTTTGCAAAAAATAATTTTAGTTTATATTTATTACTTTATTTAATAATTGTCAGAAAAATTTTGAATTGTAAGGCCTATAATTTTTTACACTATTTTAAAGTATGTAATTTTGTATAGCAAAATACAAAATATGAGCAAAATCGTTTAAATAGCTCCTGAGAAGAAGCCGTATATTTAAAATTCAATTCAACCGCCCTCCTAACTAAACTATGAAGACCCTATTTCCTATAGTGTGGGGGGTCAAAAATCTGGGTCTGTCGAAAAAAGGATACGTTTATTCAGAGAAAGTACATGTTTGTTTGTGATTTCATAACTAGAAATGTTGTCCACACTAATTAATTAGCATATTTTAGGTCGCCTACTTGAACCCTTAAGAGTCTAAGAATGTGTGATCACTAGATCAAAAGTTATTTAGGGTGGTCCTTTTTTTTCACACTGTTCAGTCTATTCCACTATAATGAATCTCATGTAGTGAACACTTGATTGTTTAATGGTTTTGTCCGAACTGTTATTTAACAAATGCTTATAGTGAGCAGCTGAGAAATTAATAGTTCATTTGTATCCTTTTTTACAGTTATTTAAATAAACGATATAAAACGTTTAATCTATCAGATAAGTTCAAAAGTATATATATATATATATATATATATATATATATATAGCTTTAAATTTAAAATGAAGCAGGTTTTTTTTTTTTTTTTTAAAAAAGCCCCGCCAACCTGTGTTTTTCAGATGTATTTTGAATTTTTATTTCTAAGTCTTTATTAAGATTGCATGATTTGCTTCTTAAGTAAAAGTTAAATGTTTGGTAACTATTTGTAACTTGTTTTGTTATAAAGTATTTAATTTTTTGTATGTTTTATATTTCTACTCTATTACTTTTATTTCTTAACATCACACAGCTTTTCTCATAAAAAATTTTATTGCATTAACACAGATTTAGTTCTAGAGTTGAATGAAATCTTAATTATTTTTCACAGTTATGAAAGTTTTTCATAAAATGTTATGTAATAATGTAATTTAATGTTCATAGTAATAGTAGAGAATGTTATTAATTAAGAATGATATATATCAGGCGAAAATACTTTTAAATAGTGAATACATTATTGAAATGTAGGTAAAAAATACCTATATATTTATTGACGAGAATTTGATTGAAAAATCTGGAACCATGAAATTTTCTGGCTAATAGGAATGTGCATTAAAGAATTGTTTTTTTTTTTTTTTTTTTTACATTGAGAAACAAATGATATTTCTTAAACCTACAAATCTATTATGCATTTTGATTTAAATATCTTAAATTTTATTAGACATAATCTCATTTTTTATACTGCAAACATTTTTGTGAAGTCCAACTAATTTAAATACTATCAAACTAAGTCTTACGAAAAGAAAGAACAATTTATGGTGCCTGGAGATTATGAAATCCCTGTATTTATCTGAAATAGGACTTCATGACACATCACGTTGCATCATTAGGCAAAATCTCATACAAAATTCTAAATCAACTTTTTAGTTCATTAATTCTTCTAATAAACCTTTTAAAATAACCTTATTTATTAATGAAATTATTTGGTCTAACCGAATATTTAACAGGATTGACCCACAACTGAATGTTTGGAGCATGCCTCATTAATTTGTATCAGTTGAACAACAATGTATGATTAAATAATAAGTTACCTTTATTTCCTATTTCTCAAAATTTAATCTTTAATGTTCATTTTTTTTTCTTTCTCTGTTGGGGATTTTTTTATGTATTATATGTGCGTTATATAAGAAGTGTTAAAACTTTTAGGAAGAGTTGCTCGAGCTGGACGTAGTGGAACTGCATTTTCTCTTGTTTCTTCTGATGAGGTGCCTTTTTTGCTAGATTTACATTTATTTTTAGGGAAACCTATCAAAATGGCCAAACTTCATATGGAAAATGAAGGTAATATTTTTGTGAACTTTACACCTGAGTTGCAATTAAAGTCTTAAAAAATTCTAACATTTATTACTTTTACTCATTACTTTTTACTTTAAAATATATGATTTACTTTAAAATATATATGTTTTTTACCACAATTCAAATATCTAATTCTAGTGTAAAAGTAAATATTTTGCTTTCTTATTTATATTGATGTTTCAATTAATAATAATTAATAAATGTTATCAAATTGTGATATTATCTATTAAAACTAAAAATATTTATTTTAATTATGCAGTAGTTACTGGAATTTTATTTTCCCCAACTTGGCTAAATTACTAACATCCATCCATTCATTTAAAGCCTTCTCTCCTTCTTGAAAATCTTATTATTTTAAATCAATCTATTGTGTTTGTTTCTCATTCATTTGCAGTGTCAATCTGCTTTGCTCTATTGAGTCACTGCTGGCAATTCATGGTATTGATTTTTCTCATTGTTTTTAAAACTCCTATATTATTATGACGTGCAAAATTTTATTGAGTTGAGTAATCTCTTTGGCAGTTTGCGCCGATACCATTAGAAATCCATGTGATGTTTCAGTTGTTTTATTAGCTAGGCATTTTCCAAGACATTTTAAAATCCCTTTCTATTTCGTTTATAATTATTACGACTAGTAAACTTTTAATCAGGCATTATTTGACTTGACGCTTCAACTGTATTCTCAGTTGACTTTTGCTACCTTCTGATTCCACTAAAGTTTGAATGATTCTTTTTTCTTTTTTTTTTTTTTGCTATTAGTCAAAAAAAAAAATTTTTTTTTTATTAAATAAAACTCTAGGAAATGTTTTGACGCTTTTTCATAATTTAACAATAGTACTTAAAGTAAATTTTTAAAAAAAAAAAAAAAAAATTCTTACAATTCTTTCAATACTTGTTTGTTTTATAATTTGTTAGATAGTCAGTATCATTTTTAAACCAATAAATCTCTAGTCAATATTTATTTTTCAAAAAAAGAAAATAATAACACTTTGTCTCAGATCGGCTTGATGCACTTGCAGTGGATCCCCTCCCATGTGGGTATTTATGAGAATGAGATTGCTGATCGGCTTGCCATGGAAGGGAGTGAACTTGCTACTCCCCCTTCCTCTAAACTACTAGTGTCTGAGGTTCACTCCCTGAAGTTAGCTATGGCAAATTCAGCGTGGAAGCACCCGCCTGATCATGATTGGTATGCCGCCAAATGCCCCAGATTATCCCTGCAGTGCACTTGTCCTAGATTTGCTCAAAACAGCTTTGTCAAAACTTAGGACCGGCCATATAAAGTGTTTGACCTTCAGAGCGAAAGAAAAGACTTATGCCTATTGTCATTGCTCGGCCATCGCTTCTCCATCTCATCTTTTGGATTGCATTGGTGCCTCTGTGAGGCAACTGATGAGTGATGGAGAGACTCTATTACTTGCTGATGCGACATGATCTTCTGGACTTGGTCTAGGGCTCTAGACCAAGGGGATAAGTAACAACAAACAGAAAATAATAATAATTAAATAAAAAACTTTAATTTATTTTACATTTATTAAGTATAGTATAGAATTTGACCATTAGTTAATACAACTTTATTATTTTAAACAAATAAATAAAAGAAGGTCTAACGATGTTTCAAAAGCCTGGTTTTTTTTCCACAAATAATTTTAAAAATGTTTTTATAAAGTGAACATTTATTTGGTTTGTTTTTTTACTTTCGTGTTTTTTTTTTTTTTTTTTTTTTTTTTTATGCATGTAAAATATTTTGTTACAGTATTATTATTATTTTTAAACTAATAAATTTTAAGTCATTTTTAATTTTAAAAAATTAATAAATAAAGCTTGGGTTTGTATTTGCTTTAAGACATCTTTATTATTTTAATTGAAAAAATTAGGTAATGCTATTGATGTTATAGAAGCATTTTTTATAGAAGGAACATTTTCTTTTGTAGTAGATTTGTTCCTTTTATTTATTTTGATAGATTAAAAGATTTATGATAGATTATTTTTGAACATATGCTACATCGCTATATCATGATGTCTAACAGACGATGTATCACTATATAAAATTTCTTTCATCGCTAAGTCCTAATTATGACACATGATATTTGAATCACTCAGTAATCACTTCATGACCTAAGTCATTTGAGTAATCACTTTTCAATATGTTTGATTTGCAATAAACTCAAGCTGTATTTCGATCATTTTTTCTAGTAGTTATTATTGCTAATTTTCAAAATCTGATGTATCCCAAATATTATTGCTATATGAAAACTGACATCCGAGATTGTCGCAGAATATAATTGTCCCTGTATATCAACAAGACAAATAAAAATAAAAAACTATAGTATAATTATAGTTTCTATAGTAATAAATTTATTTTAAAAGCATATTAAACTAGTAATCATACTCTCACAAACAGAGTGGCAAATGATTAGCGAAAAGGAAGAATGCAAAATAATCGGCTTCAACAGAAGCTTAGATACTCTTTATTTACGTCGTGATCCACGCGAGAAAGGCCAACAGCAAATGAAAAGAAGCTGACTGATCTCCACGGGCTATGACGTCATCAACGTAAGTTGAATGCATGAGATCGTAATCTTAAACCGGAATGACAAAGATCGAACCTATACCCTTTTTTTTTAATTCTATAATCAATCAAAATAGAAAAACCCTTTTAGCATATTTTTTTATTAAATTGAATGGACATAATCTTAAATATACAAGATATAAGCCAGAAATAGTTCGAACCTAGCCTTTGAAATGCTTCTGTTGAATCAGGAAAAAGGCAATTTTTCAAATAAATTAAGCGGAAACCAGTAGTTTGATCAAATTTTGTTTCAGTTGCATAAGGGTCTAAGAAATGAGAAATTCAAAACGCTTATTTGTTTAATTACTTTTTGACACGTTCGATTTGCGCTAAATCAATGTGAATTTTTTAATTTTTTGGGGAGGCAGTTATTGCTGTTGATTTTTTTTTTTTTTTTTTTTTTTAAATTTCACTTTTATTATGATGCAGATAATTGAAATCGCGTGCGCAAGTATTCACTATTTGACACGATAATTCCATCTTTTTTCAATCAATTATTTGGCAGTTATCACACACCGATTGTCTTAAACCGCGATAATTTTATATTACAAAGTATTTATAATATTATGTTATCAAAACACGCATTTAATTAAACCCTTTTTTACACATCCAATTCGTTCAATTTTGGTGTAAATACACTTGGTTTGGTGTAATCATTAATCTTTTATAGTTATTGACAGAGATTTTAGTTTTTAAAATCTTTTTTTTATGTGATAACAACATGCTAAGAGCAACAAAAAATGTATGTAGGTTATCGTCGATAGCTATGTAACATGAAAAATTCTCGTCCATTTTATTTTCTTCATTGCTGAGCATTTCTTCGAAACAGTTATCACCTCAATCGCCAGTGCTTAATTCAAACTTTTTAAAGCAATTTGATATTGTTTGGGTTGAAACAATGTCCCATGAGTTATGAATCAAATGCATTGATTCCAAAATAGTAAGAGATTTCGATAGTTTGTTTGCAGTTAAGAGTTCCGAAGAGCTGTTACAGTCTGTGTCACTGATTTTTTGAATAACCATTTTTCTGTAATGAAACTTGAATGATCTTATAATTCCCTGATCAAGAAGTTGAATAATAGCTGTAGTGTTATGTGGCAAAAACACTAATTTATTGATTTTCAAACGCAAGTCCTCATCAGCAGGGTGCGCAGAACAATTGTCTAAAAGTAAGACGACCTTTTCATTTTTCAACTCCTTGTCCCATTCAAGAAGAAATTTTGTGAAGATGCTGGATGTCATCCATGTGTTTATAGCTGTTGGCATGACTGGTGGGCAGGTGTCTTTCCTATCACTAAAGGGTTTTTTTTTTTTCACAGTTCCTGTCTAATTTTTAAAATGGAATCTCCCTCATCCCAATTTCATCTTGTTCCAAATATCTGAATTTCTAACAAAATCACCAGTCAGTCATATTTTATTTGAATATAAAATGATTTTATCATGTTCTTTAAAAATTATGGTGTTCTTTCAAAAAATGAAAGAAAAAATATCATTTCTAGAGCGAATTATCCTTTAAACTCTCTTCTGTGATTTAAGAATTTTATTATTTTTTTTTTTTTTTTTTAATTTTATCAATTTAAAATTCTAGTTGAAGCAAACCAGTTATTGGCGGATTTTTTTTATTCCGAAATGGACAGAAAAATCAGGAGTATTTCTTTCCTTTCTGATGAACAAGAAAAGTATCTTTAGAATATAATTCTGCAGGAAGAAAAAAATTTTTGCTTTTGTATTTTTTTCAGCTATTTTATTGTTTCAACTCTTTCCTTACTCTGTTTTTTAAGTTTAAAATCTATAAATATGAAGATGAAGAGTATAATAGTTTTGGTTATGCCTATTTCGAATAATGTTATTATAATGCTTTTGTTAATTTATTGTTGCGTTTTTGTTGGAGAAAATAGCAACTTCGTTAAGTTATGAAAAATTCTTGGAATTAGTCATGAAAAGTCATGAATTTGAAAATCTAAAATGTAGCAGATACCCTGAATTTAACACCAAACGAACTTAAAAATTATATGTCTAACTATAATTTACTCAAACGGCTTAAATAATATGGAACATGCCCATAGACAGTTTTTGGAAATCTATTCATGTTCTCTGCTAAGATAGATAACAAAAGAAACTTCTCTCCCTTCTATGGTTCATTCAGTAAAAAGTAAGATAAGAATACGACCCACTGTTGAGTGAGATAGGTTTCTCCAAACTTCATTCAAGTCAAGGAATTGACATTGATAAATTGATTTATATGAACTCGCCGCTTACCACCCACATTTTTCCTTAACTCTTACACTATGCATATCGCAGGAAAGTGCTAACCACACCTGTTTCACAGGTTTGTGAGTAACTGTTGCTTCTTCTAAAAAAATCTTTAAACTTTAAAAAAATTAAATTTTATAAATAAGAACAAAAAAAGCTGAAATATTGCTCTTTTGATTTATTATATAGTCAAAATTTTGATTTTAAAAAGCGGCGGCATTCATTTTATTAAAGGATGTTTTTAACATGTATTAATATTGTAATATTGTATTAATATTGTAACGATTCGGTTCTTGCCGATTTGATTTTATAAAGCGGCTGATTTTATTAGTGGCAGGCACTGTATGTGTATTCTTTTATATCCAGTCTTTTATTTATCTCTTCTTTGTAATAAAAAAGAAATTCACATATCTTCTTTTTCCAGCTATCTTATGTCTGTTTATAGTTCAAACTTTTTTCAAGACAATTTGCCCCACGTCAGAAACACGGCGACATTGTCGCAGAACTTTACAGAGTTCTTGCAGAAAGATTTTTCTTCTGAAAAGTAAAAATTTTTACCTTTTCTTTTTTACAGAAATTTACATGTAATATTTGAATCATGCGTTCAGATGATTGCATTCTGACACGCTCAATTTACACCCATTGTATCGTAAATCGGTGTAATGTTTCTATTGTATTTTTGGTAATTATTGATATCGATTTTCATGTGAGAGATGGTGTTTTCTCATGCATTCAACTTACATCAGGGATGTTGTAAACTACAAGTGTTCAACCGCTTTTTTTTTTTTATCATTTGTAGTTAGTAGATAAATCAGCTTGTTATATTGTATTCATTCTTTTCTGTGTCTTTGTGTTATTCTGTTTGTCAGTCTGTAATCTATTTTAAATAATTTATCCTTGGAAACTTCACTTCTGGCTTATTAAAAGCTAGTATGCATTCAAATTGACATCATTTATGCTGTAAAAAGTTCTGACAGGCTGCACGCACTGCTTAGAAGCACTTTTATTGTGGTATGGCTATGTGATGTACGCTACTTATAGATTTAAAATAAATTAAGATCAGATTTATAATAAGTAAAATTAAGTAAATTTTGAATGAATTTCCAGTAATTACTTAAAGGTAATTTTTTTGGTTTTATATTTTATTTTTCACTATAATTCACCGATGACTGACAGAGCACACGATGTGTTAAATCTCCAAAAAATTCATTTTGTAATTTGTTCATATAGGTGACATTTGTGGGTCTGTGCCACAAAGCGTCATTGACGATGAAGCGGATCTCCTTCAATCCTGGTATCAGCTGACACCTGAGCTATCAAGCATGCTTAAAGTCACTAAGAATGCTTACTGCCAGTTCTTGAAATCTAGACCGGCTCCCTCATCAGAGTCCGTGAAGCGTGCTAAGAATTTTCCTTTGTCATCGTTAGAAATTCATCCTATTTTCAAAAGTAAATACATTTCAACTTATCTAATAGAATTATTACTATAAAGCCAAAATTATATGCATTAGTTAAAATAATAAGCTCTGCCTCAAATGTGAGATACTTAAATTTGAGGCTATTTTAATTTCCTTGGCAAAAAATCTGGAATATTCATAAGTGACATAAGCGATCACTATCCAACTTTTTGCCGTATTTATAACGATGAAGTAAATAAAATTAAGGAAACTGAAAATAAAATTTCAATCAGCTATAATAAACTCTATCTGTCAAATTACAAATTTAATTACAATCCTCAAGATTCTCTTGATCAACAATATGAACGTTTTGTTTTCAAATTCAATAATTTAAAAAATAATTTTAAATGTACACATAAATCAAACAAAAGAGCCAAAAATAACTAGATGACTAGTAATATCTTGAGTTTAATTCGAAGAAAGGAAAAACTATTCAAAAAAACTAGAAAATATCCATAGGATATTATTTACAAAGCAGCATACAACACTATAGTTTCTGATCTTAAGAACTTAATTAAAACAGCAAACTCAAAATACTTCAAAAACAAATTTTTAAATTGTGATTAAAATAAGCAAAAATGGGATCTTGTAAAAAGTATTATTGGTAATCAGAGCGAATCACCTACTTTAGCTGATATTTTAAACGACTATGAATCTTCTGATCAATTTAATAAATCATTTGCAAATGTTAACAGTACCTCATACCCAAATTCAAACAGTTTTCAAATCTATATTTCACCAAGTTTAACCTCGTTTGTTTTCCTAGAATTGAATGATTGTGATATACTTTACTTAATAAATTCTCTTTCTAATAAAAACTCCTTTGACTATGATGGTATTAATTAAACTATTTGCTCTCAATAATATAAATTTTATAACTAATTTCATCAATACCTCAATCAAGTCATCCATTTTTCCAACTTCTTTAAAAAGAACAACCATAACTCCTATTTTTAAAACCGGCGATAAAAATTGCTTATCAAACTATAGACCAATTTCAATATTACCTGTTTTTTCCAAAATCATTGAAAAAGCTCTAGCTAATAAAATGTACAATTATTTACAACATACAAATTTTTTCTCTGAAAATCAATATGGATTTATTAAAGGCAAATGTACAGAAAAAACTCTTTTGGAATTTTCAAAATTTATTCAAAATAGTATTGCTGAAAATAAGATAACAGTAGCTATATTTCTTTATTTATCAAAAGCTTTCGATAATGTCAATCACAAATTTTTAATCGAAAAAATTAGAATTTGCTGGTTTCAGAGGAATTATTTTAAATTTGTTTATTTCATATCTTTCAATCAAAGAACATAGAGTTAAAATCAGAAGTAATTTTAGTAATTATATTTTTCGAACCGTGGTGTTCCTCAAGGATCTATTCTAGGACCCTTATTATTTATTATATTCATCAATGACTTTTGTCAACTCAAACTTTTTGGCAAGATAATAACATATGCTGATGACTCCGTAATTTTGTATTCTTGCTCTGGTCAACTAATTTTTCAAATTGAATCTGATTTACGCGTAATTTCAAAATGATTTACAGTAAATGACTTTTTAAATCTAAATATATTTATTTAAGTTTAAGAAAATCGGAATTCAACTTAAATTTAAAATTTCACTCTCTCTCTCTCTTCTGTAAAAGTACTAATGAAAATTGTCGATGCTGCATTCTGCAATCTGTAAATAATATCAAATATTTAGGACTATATATCAATTCTAATTTGAAATGGAAAACACATATTAACAGTTTAGTTTAAAAAATTGCGTTTTGTTTTAGTTAAATTTTATCACCTTAAGAATAAATTTCCTTTTAATTTTGTGAAAGCACTATATTACTCCTGGTTTTATTCTTTAATTAATTATAGTGCAATAATGTATGGCGGTGAATATAGAACTAATTTACTTCCTTTAATCTCAGTTCAGAATAAATGTTTCAGGATTATTAATTCTCTAAATATGAATAATTCAAGTATAACTACTACCAATATATATACAAGAATTGATCTATTACCATTTCGCCATAATGTATTTTTTCGTATTTTACTGTATTTACACAACAATAAATTAATATGCAAATTAAAAACTAATGTGTCTGGAAGGAGACCAACTGAAATATATGAGATTCCCCACTTTGCAAAAGAAATTTCACTAAAACAGTTTTTTTGCTTAGCACCTAAATTATATAATAAATTACCATTTCAGTTGCAAAATATCCAAATGTTATATCGCTGGGCTTTGCTTTAAAAGCCAGACATCATAATGTATGTGAATGTATAATCAAGTATTTTGGAAATGAAGAAAAACTATGTATTATATTAGGGTATTAAATCTCTGGAAGCAGGTTAAGGTATTATTTCAACCTGGAGCAGGTAATGTTTGTTTTCCCTAAATCCCTTTCATTAATTATTTATTCCCTGTTTTCAAGTTCTCTTTTTCCCGCTCTGACGTACGAGCGAACCACCAATAGGTAGTAGCTATAGCTGTGACGAAATAATGTCGTCATCGAACCTGTGCAGCGTGGACGGTGTGGCGCGCGATCTACGAAGGGAGAGTTTTTTTTTTCTCTCTCTTAGCTTCCCGAGGTGATGGTCGTGACTGGCGCCTGCAGGGTCCGAATCAAGTTAACACGGCGGGACGGACGCGTCCCTATCTCCCGATGGACATCACGATAAGTTTTCCTATTTCTTTTCATATTGCTTCGTTTAACGCTAAATTTAAATAAACTAATTTATTTTTTTTTATTTATTTATTAAATCCGTAGGATCCTATCAAATAAGTAATTCTAATAATTAAACTTAACTTCGTGGTAGCTGTGCCACGTGCTCGCGCTAATTTAACTTAATATGAAATGAAAGCTTAATATTTTTTTTTATCTTTCCCTGCTCCAGAGAATCTTTTTTTATTGTATTAAAATGATTAGTAATGATTTTCATTGTCATGTTTAAATTAGAATGTTAAACCACATGAGGAATGTTATACTTAATTGTTTTAGAATGTTAAACCACATGAGGAATGTTATACTTAATTGTTTGAGCTGAACATGATTAATATGATTTTCAATAAATATTGTAATTTTATATAAACTTAACTCTCATTTATTAGCAGTTATTAATTGATTCACTTTAGGCAGTTATTGTGATTTTAGTAGCTTTTAGTTATATATTTGAATATTTTCCTGACAGGCTCGAACCTGATTTTAGATTAGCTTAAATAATTTATTTGGAGGAAAATGCTTGAATTACTTTGATTGCATAAAAATAATAAAATATTAAATCAAGATAAATAATTTTATTAAGAAATCTAAGCTAAGATGCAATTAGATTTAAGTATTAGTGAAGCACGTGTCGATCCACACGTGTTGATTTAGACTTGAACTAGAATAGTAAATTGTTAATTCTAAATTTTTCTTAATTAATTTCATAATTAAATTAATGAAACGGTTCGATAGTGATGAGTAATTATCAAGGAATATTAATTATTTTTCTCCACTAACTAGTTATTCAAATTCACAACGCAATTCAAATTAATGAGAGACACATTCTTAGGTACTGTTATATGTCTCCATAAAGCAAATATAACACAAATATATTCTTCTTTTAAACATGCTTTATTTCAATTTGTGATGAACATTGACGATTTAGATCTCTATTTTTCACTTTAAAGGAAGCATTTGATTTTTTATACCAGTCTTGTGCCAATCCAAATGAATTTCTTATGTTACCTTTATTATTATTTTTATTTGATTCCATGTATTTTTTTTTTATTTCTATTTTAAATTTATTGTGTTACCTTTCTTTGTCGCCTGAACAGGATTTTCCTCTTGGCGACGAATATATTTTCTTTGTATTTATGGGTTTGTTTTTGTTCCCAATAAAGTTTTGATTGTTTGTTTTATAAAAAAAAAAAAAAAAAGCTTTCAAAAACACTGTAAATAAGAATTCTTGCTTTTGCATTTTCCGAAACATTGAAATTTTAGCTTTGCATGAAGTGACTATTTGCAATTAAAATTGTGCCTGAATAACTAAGTTTGTAACAAAATTAACTTACGCCGTTACAATTGGCAATTTGCACTCTACGTTATAGAACTGTTAACGCATATGTAGCCTTATATTATAATTCATTAGAAACTCAAATAATTAAAGCTATAGAAGGTTTTGTTACAAAATGTTATTGATATGCTCCCAACTCCTAACATTACTGCATTATAAAAAAAAATTTTTTCATTTACAAAAAGTAGAAAAGACACATACTGGTTTAATTTCAAATTTTGTTATACTTTTTTTCCCCTTTAACAAACCAGACTAAATTTCACATTCTCATAAATTTGTGTATAATTAATTCTAACGAAAGAGAATAACATTTATGTCTGGTACTCAAAGTATTCTTTTATTCTGATTAAACACTTATTAGACACCTTTCCAAAAATGTGAAATTACTTAATTTCATAATAGACATTTGAAAAATAAAATAATCCATGTGATGAGTTGAAAATACTGGCTATTTGATGTAAAAGAAAGAAAAAAAAATTAATTTACCCACCAAAATTCTGGCAAAACTGTTTTTAAATAGTAATTGCTTAAAAACTTTTTTTAGTTTTTAGAAAGTGTAAATATATTTTAAAGTTTTGTGAATATTTTCTTTGAGCATTGACTTTAAATATTTAAAATTTAATCAGAAATATTTAGGAAAATATTATGTATTTAATGGATCTATTTATTTTTCTATTTGTGTATAAAATATTTATTTGTGCATGTGAATAATTAAAAAATTGCTAATTTAGATGATACAGAGCTTGAAAGGAATAAATTTATTGCCGATATGAAAAATTACCGACCCAATACGGTGAGCTCTATTTAAATAAAAATTTGTGTAAATAAAACTTTTTTTTAATTCTTATAAACAACTTGTTTTTATTTTCTGTAGACAATATTTGAACATGGAGCACTTTCAAAAACTCAAGCCAAACAAGTTATGTTAAAAAAGAGACAAATGCATGCTGAAATCCTTAATCAAAAAAGAGTTGCTCATGATGATGATGATGAACCCAAAGAAGAAATAGAAAAGGCTGATCAAGAGTATGCGACCGAAAGTGATTTACAAGTAATTTAACTTATATTTAGCTTATGTCTGCATATTTTTGATTTTTTAAAAAAAGGAAGTGTAATGGACTGCCTGCATAGGCTGTTGCAGGCCTGCCAACTTCTATGTTTTTTGTTTAACATTTTATACAGTGGTAAACATTAATGATTTTTAATCATTTTGCCAACATTTTAAAAGCATAAGAAACTGTAACAAAGTGGCGTTGAATATGAACTTATAAATCATTTATGTGTATTGGTGTGGAAAATGAGTTCAAATGAATAAAAAAAAATTAACGCATTAAAGCATAACTAAGGTACCGCTAGAATAAGTTTTTACAAAAAGCGTAGAAAGTTGGCAGCCCTGCTGTTGACTCATTTAATAATCAAGCTTATTGATAACAGTTACTGCAATTTGCTCGATTCATTGGAAAAGACTCCATTATTTTCTAATCAACCATCTATATTTTAAGATTATTGCAGTGAATACACGTACTTTTAGTCTAATTTGAGGTTAGTGGGTGTATTATTCAGTGCATGGGTGCCACTCTTCAGCCCTGGGAACTAAAATCAGTCTTGAGAAAAATCAATAGATTCAAACCATGTGAGAATACTTTACCTCAACGATCAGTTCAAGTAGGAAGGACGCATTGCTAGCATTATTTTGAGTGACTCATTATAAATCATTTTATGAAAGGTTTATTGCAATTCAATCTGATTGAATAATTATTTGTATATCTCCTGAATACCCTGAACATATGTAGGCGGATTGTAATAAGTCTAAACAATATCAGACTTTTCATTTAGCCTGTGACAATAAAAAATATAGCTTTTAGAACTCGAGAGTATAACAGTTATATTATGGGCAAATACATGTTTTTATTAAAATAAAAAAAATCCAGGGGTAAAGTTTTCTCTTCTAATTTAAGCTGCACTGTAATATTGCTTTTATTTTAAATAGGTATTGCTTTTATGTTAATGAGTTTCATAACACTTATGCCATTATAAGTTTCTTACATTATCTTTCAGATTTTTTCCCAAACTTTTCATTCTTCAAAAAATGTACCAAAGAAGCAAAATAATTTCAAAGATAAAGATCACTATATATCATATGTATCCTCTGAACATTATAAAGAAAAGGGGTAAGAAATCAAATTTGATTTTTATTATTAATGTTGTATTTGTAACTTATTATATCTCATTTGTGAATGAATGATAGTGTGTGATTTATCAAACATTGGCCTTTTGATGTTTGTTCCTCTTAATTAAATGCTTTATTTCCTTTTTATATAATGTTTAATTGATTTAATTTTATTGCTTTAATAGCTTATGCTGCTGTGCATTTGAAGAAAAAAAAAACAATATTAAAGTTTTAGAATAGACTTTCAAGAAAAACAATTTTCTATCACTTGCTAGTGGTATATTTTTGAGTGAATATTATAAACTTTTCAGTAAAATTTTTGCTCACTTTATTTTTTTCGATTGCATTGCAGTACTGAAGTAGATAATATTTTCCCATAGTATATCAGAATTTTGTATCATTAAATCTCAATTCTTTTATTCGGTTAATGTTTGCATTGTAAATGAATATTACTTTTATTATAAATAGTTTTTAAAATATATTTTTGGATTTCTTTTTTTTTTTAATATATTTTTAAATTGCTTTTTAACAATAATAAAAATTAAAAAAAAAAATTTTTATTTTTTTTAAATATATAATTTAAAGAGTGCTTTTTTTTTTTTTTTTTTTTTTTTTTTTTTTTTTTTTTTTTCCTATAAATATGCAAGTGGTTTATATAAATTGCTTCGCTTTTTTTTTGTAAAGGATTTAATAGATATTAAAAATTGAACCTCTATGTATTTTTATCTGAAGTAGTTTTATGTCATTTTTATTATTATTATTGTTTTCTTTTTCAAAGGAAGAAAAAAAAAATTTTAAGAAATACCGTAGTTTCACAGAGAAACTGGTATATACTCCCGCCTTTAAAAAGCTTTTCACTGGATACTCCACACCATTGGACTCGCCACGCCGAATTTTACAATACTAGCTCGGATATTAATTACAGGCTTAACACATGCTCTAAATATGCATATATACATAATTTAAATAGTTAAATAAAAACCTATTAAAGGATATTGAATATACAAAAAAAAAAATAGAAACAATCCTAGTATATAAAATAGATTTTATTAACTTTCTAGGTAAAATTAAGCAAACAATTATTTGAAGTTACCCTTAAAGTATGAATAAAATAATCGATATATCAAAAGCCATAAAAATAAGTAATGATTTATATAATTAATGTTTAATTCTCAATAATATGGCAAGACAATTGAATTTTAAACAGGAAATTTTAGGAAAAAAGAAAAAACAGATTGTGTATGTGGCAAGGTAAACCCACAAGAATGTATGAGGGATTAACACAAATTAGTAATTGAATCAATAGAGAAAAGTTACATGTTGTTTATTAAATTGCATTGAAATCGGCCGAATAGTGGTGGTACAGCATTGATACAAACCGAATAACCCCATTGGGTCATAAAATTTTAAATGGTTAAGAGTTAAATAAAGATATGAAAAAAATCATTATTGTGGGTTTACATATAAATCTGTAGATTTGAAAGCATTAAAAACTGATCTACTCACCCTAGGGTTAACATCTTTTAAATATTGATCATCATGAAATAAAGAAGGCGGTTCATAAATCATTGAATGAAAGAAGGAGACATGAAGGAACAAACACTATTTCGTATGGTTTCTGTTTGTTATATCGTAAGTTGACATTAACATGCCACTCAACAATCACACTTTGCTATCAAAAATATGTATACATTGCACTAGAACTTCACAATCCAAACCTCTCCATCAAAAACATGTTGGCACCACAGATAAGGAGGCATTGAAAAAAGGTTTCACAACTCTCTCAGTTTGACATCACAAGAAAAATTTTGTAAAATTCACCAAAAGTGGATGTTGTGTCCTTCCTCAGTCGTGCATCTGCCTTAAGAAAACTCGGTCTCATTGTTAAATAACCAATGAGGGTCAAAATGAAAAAAGGGGGTACAAGGAAGGCCAATGAAAAAAGAGGTGGGCAGTTCACACCTAACCCCTTAAGAAATTATTGGTCGACAGAAGAAATTAGCAATAGATAGCACAACTAACATGTGACAGCTACACCCTCATGTGAAAAGGGGAAGCGAGGTAAGGCTAAAGGTTAAAAATAACGATTTCCGTCCAGTAAGCAATTAAAAGTTCACATACTGTGAGAGGAAAAGAAAATATCACAAGGTTATGGGGACATAAAAATCATATTTTAA
Organism: Parasteatoda tepidariorum; assembly: GCF_982258835.1. Classification (NCBI taxonomy): domain Eukaryota; kingdom Metazoa; phylum Arthropoda; class Arachnida; order Araneae; family Theridiidae; genus Parasteatoda; species Parasteatoda tepidariorum. Next base: position 1,411,133 of record NC_141760.1, read on the forward strand.
AGTGAAGAGCAGAGGGATACAGCTGCAGAAAAAAAAAGTCTCCCACGCTTTTGCAGGCTGCGGAAAGACAGGAGCAAGAGGGTACCAGAAATGGTATCAGGTTACTGATAGTAAAAAATAAGATTGGGGAAAATATCTTAAGGCAGTGCATGACTAAAAAAAGAAAATGTGGTACTAAACAATTATAAATAAATTAATATTGCATAGTTAAAATATAAAACATAATAATACTAAAATATGCAGTATTTAAACATATACATTGTAAATATTGCATATGCGTTGTAAATTGATAACAAATTTAATTATAAATTGAAAGGGCAGGAATCCGTAAACAAGAAATTAAGAGTTAAGAGGCCACAAGTAAAGCAAATTTAAAATATATATATATATTAAGGAGAGTATAACCTTGTGATAATTAACATTATCACAATAGATTTGTTAGTTCATTGTTTATTTCGTGTTCATCCCCATCACTCATACTTTCAGCATCACGTTTCGTTTTGTCCCGGGATGATTTCTGCTTTTTTTTTTTTAAGTCATTTATCACAGTTTCTTTTGCTCTTTTAATTGCTCACAGCTGCTTAAATGCCGCTTTATAACTTTTCCTCTTAATGGGAGACATTTGAAATGTATACAGGGTCTGCGCACCTGGAAAGTCATGAATTTCGGTATTGAACAAAATTTTTCATGATTTAAACTTTTTTTTTAACAAAATATCACGGAAAGTCATGAATTTAGGTCGCTGAAAAATCTAATTTTTAAAATGAAATTTATCCCTCCAGTTTCATGGTATTCCGAATATCTGAATTTGTACTCAGTCATATTTTATTGAAATATAAAAAAAATTTTATCATGTTCTTTCAAAAAGTTAAAGAAAAAATATCATTTTCATATTTCCTAGAAAAAACAAGGGAGAAGCATTAGTTTTACAGCTGACGTTATCACTGGCACCACCCTAATTTTCTTCATACATTCCGTTCTGATTTATGCTTCTCCACTCCATTCCCTACACTCAACAACTGTTCATATGGCAGAAGGTTCTCTTGTGGATAGCAGCTTTCAAAACATGATTCCGAGAAAGGAGGGGGGAGTTCCAAGTGCGCTGACCATTTTTTGAAGTAACATTCGGCATGAAAAAATAAATAAAAAGTACTAGTAAGGGGGGGAAAAAATAATGATGAAATTTCCAGTATGGCTTCTAAAAAGCAAGATATTCTAAAGAAGGAAGAAAAAAAAGTAATACTATTTAGGATGCAGCGTTAGATACGCCTTCCAACTGAATTTCGACATTTTAAATAAATAATGCCGTGACATATCTCCGCGAAATTATGGTGTGTAGCAAAAGGTGTAGGGAAAACATGTTAGGGTCAGTTATTTTGTTCATTTGAAATATAATATATTCTGGCTTCTAATCAACTCATATCTATAATAAAATTTCATTTTCTTAGTCTAGGTTTAGAGTCAACTTTTGAGCGCCAAGCAGCAAGTGCTGTATTAGATCTTACTGGTGATGATGATCAAACGTCCGGAAAAATTAAAAGTTCTAAAAAAAAGTGGTATGTGTTTAAGACTTGCTCTTAATTTAATAACTAAAATATTCTTATACAACTTTATTGCTATTAGTTACTACATTAGATATTAGGCTACAGCTATGTATGTTTAATGTCTAATGTAGTAACTAATGTGATTATTTTGTATTTTAGTTTTATTTCATTTTTACAGTGAATAAATTTGAATTATTTCCATTCATTTTCATGCTCTTGATAAATATTATTTGAAATGTCATAACTCTGTATCAAACATATGTGCTTGTTAAATATTTCTTTATCTGTTATGACTTCTATATTTTCCTTTATATATTATGCTTAAAATGAAGAAAAAGATTTGCTGGATTTAAAAGCCCAAACTTAAAAACAAAATTATATCGAGAAATGGGTAGCAAGATAGATATTACCGACTACTAATCAATGACCCCTTACACTGCTACAGGGACAGCTTCTCCCAACATCTGCTTTTATCAACACATACAAAATGACTTATCAGGCTGTACATTATTATTAAATTATAAGCGGAAAGAAAAAAATATTGAACCGAGGAAAAGAAACATATTACTTGTCCTGATTTTTAAAAAAAAGTCGTTTTTCCCACATTTTGGCTAAAAATAGTTACCATAGTTACCTTTTTTGTCAAATTAGTTGCCAGTGGCAGCCCTGCATATTGATTGTTACAATTATTATTCTTTATTTTTTTAACAAGAATATTTAATAAAAATGAAATATAAAAATAAAAAAATATATTCAACTTAAATTACGTAACACAATAATAATCATATTATTTAAAATATTCTAACATGCTGCAAAAATTTTAGACTGAAAAGCTAAACTTTGCGTCGTAATATAAAACATCAGAAACATACCTATAAAATTATAAACATTTATTAAAATTAAACTATAATGCAAATTGTAATTATCACATTAAATAAAGTATGAATTAAATTTTTGAAAAAGTATTTTTTGTACAATTGCACTTGAAAGTTAGTTTATACTGTTAGTTATTTCAAAATGAACTCTCTTACTAAATTCATATTTCTTCTCTTATTGAACACGAAATTCAAAAATTTTATATTCTAAAAAAACTGTCATTTTACTTAAAATTAACTTGTGTTAACCATATCTAAAATTTGTGATAGTTTAATTTTTATTTGAATTCAAATCACTTGAAATAAATTCAAATTGTACCAATAGATCCATTCAAATTTTTGAAACAAGTAGTCTCTCCGTTTCACAATATTAGATTTCATCTTTTAGTAATGTTTTCTCTTTATTCAAAAGTCATAAAAATTCTGTAACAATAAATTGGGTGAAATAGAAATAGCTTAAAAATTTAGACTTGAGGAACAAGATAGATATGTCCGTTATCAAAATTGCGAGAATCCATTAATTGCTGCTGTTTATTTGAATCTTGCAGAAAATGTTAATTTCGACAATAATTTTTTTTTTTTTTTTTTTTTTCAATTTACAATTTATAACAGTAGTAGTAGGTTAAAGAAAGAAATGATTTTATTAAGTTTTTTTAAAAGGTAATACGACATTTCTAAGAGATTGAATTAATATTACTCCCATTTAACTTTTTTCTCTTTTTCATATAATATCAATAAAACATTTTAAATTTCTATTAAACATTCTAATATAGTTTATAAATGGGTATAAAGGATTTTCATGGATCCTTTTGATACCTGATTGATAATTCAGCATGCCCACTCTCCAAATAAAACTATAATTCCTTCAGAGTAAAAATAGAAAAATTTCTCAAATTGTCATCATTAAAACTAACATAATTTTAAGAAGAACAACACAGAAGCCTGTAAAAAAGGATTTTGCGACAATTGTGATAATCTTAATAGATTTCTTTCCTTTTTTGTACATATTTTAATCTTCATTTTATCATGTTACAATCACTAAAATTTTAAAAAATAGCACTTATCTAATACAATGCTTATAACCTATTTTTTTAAGTAATCCGTAACTTGCTGTACTCATAAAATGAAAAAGAATCATACGATTTTAATTTAAATTAATAGAGTTTATATTGCACATAGGATTTCTTTTTTTTTAAATAAATAAATTTCACAAAATAGCAATGTTTTAAAGGGAAAAAATGGCATAAAATATGTTACACTTTCATGGATTGCTCAATGCTATTCCCCCCAATAAAAAAAATATGTGCAACGAGAACTACATTAATTTTGAACTTTGTGTCAAAATTTGAAGTAAATAATTGCATTAGTAAGGGAAATATAGTTTTGAGTAAATTGTGTTTAAAGTTTTGTGATCAATATTCCATATAAATATACAAAATTTTGAAACTATATTGGGTCCACAATGTACTTCTTCCCCATCGTGTTCAACAGTCAGGGGTGTTCGTGTTCCGAGTGTACCCTGGAATTCTAAGGTTTTGGTTTCAGGTATAAAAACTAGAAGCAGAATGTGATTTTTCACGAATATCATGGTATTCCGCATATCTCAAGTCATTAGTTTGCGGACTTCTGCAAATCAAAAACTTGTACTCAAACGAAATTTTTGCAGAGTTTCTCAATCTAAAATTTAAATTTAGAAATTTTTTTGTTTGGCGAATTATGCCATTTTAAATATTTGGAATCTGCTAATATGGCGATTTTTCGTATGATTTTAATATCAAACATCAGTTTTCCTATTTACCTGATTTAAAAGTTGCTCGTTGCGATTTACTCAATTTAAAAACCCTACATCGCGATATGTATTTACGCAATTTTAAAATCCAATATGGAAATATGTATTTACTCTTTTGTAAAATAAGATATCGATTTTTGTATTTATACACGATTTAAATTCTACTTATTGCGATTCGTATTCACAAGATTTAAAAATCCAGTATCATGCTTTGTATTTTCGCTTTTTATAAAATCCAATATCAGGATTTTTATCAGAATTAAGTTGTATTTTAAATGAGATATATATAGGTGTGATATTCTTCATTGGAAGGAATTTAATTATAAATCTCAGCTCGAAAATTGCGTTAAATATGAAACTTGTATTACGTAATATTACATTATAACGCGTATAAAAATTATTAAAGCCAAATACAGCTGCAAATTCAAAATTTTTTATTGAAAGTACCATTCATTATTTTTCTTACATGATGAAAATAAATTATTTCAATAAAATAGTTAAAATAATATCATTTTACTAAAATGTTTTGATAGAAGTGAGCAAATCTATTAATCAATTGAGAACACAGGTTCACTTGCTCATACATGTGATAAATTATGTTGTGTCTTTTTATGAATATTAATTCAATATTTGGTACAATAATCTTAAAATGATAAATTATCAAAAAAGGCAGATGCTTCAGCTTAAAAAATTTTAGGTTCGTTTTTATACACAGTGTGAAGTATCATTTTTTAGAAAATTAATTCATATTGAAGCGTAAAAATTCTAAAAAATATGTTAAAAGGGGACTATTCTGGAGGCTATTTTTTCACATTTGAAAAAAACTAATGCGACTATTTGGGGTCAATTGCAGTCTCGCATATGGAACATTCAAAGTGAACATATAAACTTAACAGAACTAACTCTTATGTTAAATATTAACAATGCATTTGTTCCACTTTAAAATATAAGTAGTTTTAAAAAATTATTTAATTCCTTATTGATATTCCTTCTAGAATTTTATTGACTTGATTTTACATTATAATGAAAACAATTATTTAAAAAAAAATTTAGTATCTTTTAAAATGAAATGATTAATAGAACACAAATTATTTGAATGTGACAATTTCAATCAGTCATTTTTTGTTAATTAATATTGCGTAACAATTTTTTCAACCCCCAAGCCTTTTACAAGCCCCATGAAATTGGTGGATGTTGACCAGCTCATCTATTAAAAAAAGTCTCTACGCCTACATTGCATTTATAAATCTTTTTTTTTTAAAGGGCACTGTTATTTATGTTTTAAAAAAATTTGATTTATACATAGTTACGATAGCCAATCAATGAATTTGTGATGGTAACAAATTTAATGTATTAATAGGGATAGAAAAAAGAAGAGGTTTGTGGGTGACAGTGGTTTAGAGAAGTCGAAGAAAATGAAAACCGAAAGTGGTGCATGGATACCCAAGAGCTATAAGTCTGATCTGTATCCTTTAACTATATTTCTTATGATGAAAAACTTTATTTTTGATCTCATATGATTTTGTTTATGTATTTTTGTTAAAATGTTTGTATCTTTATTAAGTATTTGATGTGATATGTAATATCCATTTTTTTTTTTTTTTTTTTTTAATATGCAAATTATGGGAGTGTTGTGTGGAACTTTCTATTGATTTGAACTGCTATTGTTATCGTATTGCCGACTAATAATGATTCTTTAGCTAAAGTTGTATACCTTCACCTCCTATTTCTTGCCATAGGTTTTCAGATGGATTTGGTATGAATGGTTAAAAGATCTTAATTCTAATTTAGTGTTGATTTTAGTTTACATTTTATTTTTTATTTAATAATTATGTTTTTGTTTCTGTGTCCTGTTTTTTTTTTTAATTTGATTCTGAAAATGTCAATCTATTTAACATTTGGTATTACCATTTCTAAATTCCTTAATTCCACTATTTTTATTAAAATCACTATGCTAAAAATATATGCTTGAAAGCTCATAAAATATAATGGTTCCAATGGATATAACATTTTTAATTATTTAGCGCTAATATTAATGAATCACTGTTAAATTTAAAACATCTAATTTAGCTTTGATTATAGAGAAATGGTTGCAGTTTAATGGAGTGATCATTGAGGCGTGATGACACATTTTTTTCGCATACTGTTCAATATATAAGGTGCATAATGTTGCAATAGATATTTTGAATTCAATTTCTTAATGCTGTAAATGTAACTAAAACTGTGATCATTATGATAATAATAAATATATCATTCAATAATAAATATTTAATTTAGAATAAAAAAAAAATTAGAAATGAACTAATAAATCTAGCTAAGTGCTGTAAACAATAATTACCTCGTATATAATGTCACTGGCTTGCAAAAATTTTAATTTTTTTCCCCGTTATCAGGATTAATTCTTAATAAAAAAATAAAAATAACAAATTGAAAAATTTTTGTTATGCTTGGCTTTTTATGGATTATTGATTTTTTATTTAAATTATTTCGTCTGACATAATTTGAAAAAAAAAATTAAGAGCTAAACTTAATTTGGATAATTTCTTAAATTTTATGCCGATTCTTGGTGGTCAGTTTGGGCTTTTAAAGTGGTTAAATATTATCTCTTCAATACAAGCAAAATAATGAGAAAAAATACTTATAGTAGAGGTTTTTTATATTTTCACTCTTTTTTTTTTCTTTTTTTCCTTTCTACTAACTAACTTACGGTGGAAACTATTTATTTAATAATAATAATACTGAATGACATCATTCCGTGACTATTCATCCGGCCATGGCACCCACCCTCTCAGATTCTCATGAAAATTTGTACAATTAAAGAATTTTTCGAAGCTTATTTAAAAAATATGAAAGATATCCAATATAGTTAAAGGATTCAAAGTTACAAGTATTTATTTATTTTTTTCCAAAATGGCTCATTTGCTGCCATTTTGATTCCCACTGTAACTTATCTCATATGTATCCCAGAATATAATTATTATTTTCTTTAGTTCAGATTAAAATAATCTGTCATTTAAACATAATTTCATACAAATAGGTGCCCTGCTTGTTTAGTAAATAGGTATGTTTTGCAGTGTTTTTTAATCAAAGAAGTTGAGTAACTTAAGCAGTTGATTTTGCACTTCTCTCCCCCTTAGAAGTTACAGCGAACTAAAGCAAAATTTCTGTTGTCAAATTTTAATCTGCAGAAAATTTGTCATTTTGATTGATATTAACTCAAAAACATGCAATGCAGGTGATTTTACATCTATGAATCTTTTTTTTTTTTTTTTTTCCTTTTGTAGAAAAATATTTTTTACACTGTTTGTCCTCTAAAGTATCAGACTCGTCGTTGAACATCCTTGTTCTTCCTATTGTGATGTAAGTGTCAATTGCACAAAAAATATTTGTAATAAAAAAAAACCAAAGGCTATCTCTTTTTGAATACTGATATGAAAGGGATGGGCCATTTATCATTTTAATGTTACTCCTGAAAAAAGTGCTACTCATATTTTGTTTTGCCTAAATTGTATACTACTTTAATACCACAATTTGTAAAATCTCCAAATTTACGAGCACTTTTCTTTAAAGTATAAAAAGTCTTTTTCAAAAAGTAATGTACTCCCCCTATTCAAATTTTTTTTATTCCATGTCAAATATTTCGATGTTAGTCAGCACTTTCAATGATGTTTGACTAACAATTTTTTTTGATATTGAAAGTGATAAACGATTCACATGAAGTCGGATACTTAAGGTTATTAAACTCTGCTGATCATAAAACCGCAAATTAGACCTACTTTCTCAACAAATAACATTTATTTGTATGAAATTAAGTTTAAATGACAGGTTACTGTATTTTGAACAGAAACAAAAATATTGTTCTGGGACAATATAAAGTGTTCAAAATCTGAAATGATTGGTGCCATTTTTAAAAAATTCTGTATAATTTGACTTGGAATGACCCATTTCCTTTCCCATCAGTTCACCTTTAGTGTAAAAAACGATAAAAATAAATAATATTATCTCTTAGTTTGAGGTAACTTTACTTTTGGGTAACTAAGTTTTTTTTTTAAATATTATACATCAAATCAAGTTTGGTTTAAACGTTCTGAGTCAGATAGTGTCCTGTTTTAAAATGCTTCAACATAATCAAAATAAAATAAAGATTTTTAAAAAAATACAACTTTCAGCCTGTAAACTTAATTTATTGGTATGGTGTTGATTAAAAACAAAAATACATTTTGTGAAAAAAATTTTAAAATTCAGCTTTACTGAGTTAAAAGACAGTTTTTCTAACATATCCTTCATTTTTTAATGAGAAATTCTTGAATTTTTGTTACAATTATATTCGAAAAAATTTATAGCATTGATTTTTGTTCCCAGTTTAAAAATGTGTTTATAAAGTTACCTCACTTACGTTGCCATAAATTATTTTTGTTTCAATTTCATAGAGGGCGCCACTGAAAATTTAAATTTATTTTCTTAACTAGTAGAAATTAAAATTAGGTATGAAAATTCAGCTATGCCTGATAACTTTTAACCTTTCTGATCGTTTTATTATTTTCAGAAAGATTTTGAAAACGCAAATCGAAGCATTATTGAATTAAGAACTAAAAATAATAAGAAAAACTAATCCATTTAATGAGCAGGCAAGTAAACTTTTATCTTTGTCAATAGATGGCGCCATAGTCACTTCTTTAAAATGATGATGATATAATGAATGCAAAAAAAAATATACTTTTATTTTCTGAGATATGAAAACAATTCATGACATTGTGAAAACGCAAAATACATTGTTTTTTAAAATTAATTAAAGAAATAATAAAATGAACTTAAACATAGTTCTGGTCTAAAATTATTTTTTCTTTTATAAACTGTTTCACGTATTTTGATACCTTCTACAAAAAAAAATTTGAAGATTTTCCATTTTTTTTTAAATAAAAAGAGAATCTGCTCTAAATGAGTTACTAAAGAAAAAATAATTAGTTTGTTACTCAAAATGACACAAATGTTCAATTACTTATTAAACTATCAATAAGATCTCCTATCTCAGTGCAATGAAAAGATTATCAAAAAAGCCTTAAAAAAATTTATTAAAAGTTTTTATTTATAGTCACAATCTCAAGAATCGGGGGACTCTATCCCCTCCCTATATATGCGTGTGTATTATATATATTATTTTATGGTGTTTAATTTTTATTCTGTTTCGCTTTTTTTTTTTTTTTTTTTTTTTAACTGTTTTTTATTATTCTGTTCACAGTGACATATGAAACCAAAAATTTTCCCATGGAGACCGGAATAGGGAAGGGAGAATGAGTGGGGATATTATTTGGTGGCAGAAATGTTAAAACTCAGTTTTTTTTAAATTCAGGCACAAATTTCTATGTATGTTTTTTTTTATTGTAAATTAAATGACACAAATATAGTTTTAGAAGGAGCTGTGTAACCTTTTAGAAAAAGCCCTGTTATGTGGTCTGTGTCGATACTAAACACTTATTTTGTTTTCTATCTCAGTTCATAATTGTTGACTTAACGGATGATAGTTATAAAAAATGGCAAGAAAAGAATAAAGTGAAATACCAACAAGATGAGAGTGAGAGTGACACAGATGCTAGAAAAGTTTCGCACTTCAGAGGTGAGTGTATCTTATGAGACCTATTGTCAAACACATTGGATAACATTGATACAATGTATCACTAAAAAATGAATGCATTAAGATGACATGAATGCATTACAAAACAATTTCTCTGTAAAATTGAATTGGCCCTTTTTTAATGCTGATTCAATTCGTAGCCACGTTTATGGTTGTTTTACGGCACGTTACGTAATAAATATATATTATTTCAGATTTGTTACGTTGAGATTAATGGTATGCAAAAATTGATAAAAAATATATTTCTTTTATATAATAGTTGAAAAAATTTTTAATTGTCACAATTTTTTAAAAAATTCACACATATGAGTTTCTTTATGCTTACTTTATTAGTTTTAATTGCTTTCTCCTAAGCTACATATTTCTAATTAATAAAAGTGTAGAGAAAAAAAATGGATTAGAAACCTTACACATTGTACCAAAGGTCATACTTACATTAAAGTATGTGTGGCGTAACTACCACTACGAAAATTAAACATCAATTCACTGGTATATAAGACATGCTAACTTGATTCAATCATGAGGTACCTTTTGATAGATGAAAGTTGGCATGGTCGATAACTCCGCTCCCACATATGTTATTTTGCAAATAGTATTTTATTTTTAAAAAGGCATTATTTTCTTTCTTTTTTTAATTAATAAAGAAATATTTTGTTATAAAGTAAATTGGAAAGTAGAGGAAAATATATTTATAATTTCCTTCTCAGTAAAGTTTTAAAAAAATTGGTTTATTTGTTTTGAAAAAGATCTAATAGCAATCTGTACAAAAAGGAATCCATTTAAACGAAATCAAATAAAAATACTTTAAATTTTAAAAAGTTTTTTTTATTGCTTTAAAACACAAAATGAATGATATTGTTTTGAAATATATATTTTACTAGTCAGCAATATTTATTAAATCTTTCCCCTTTTTTTGCCTTAAGCATTACTGAAATTATTTAAATGAAATTAAATTCATTTAAGTAATTATACTGTGATATTTATTTGCAGGTGCAGTAAAGGGAGGAGGGATGAAGGGTAAGAAATCAAATAAACCCCCAAGAAGGGAACTGAAAAATAAAGAAGAAATCTTAAAAGCAAGAAACAGAACAGAAAGATTACAGAGTCACGCCAAGAAGAAGCGTCAACTGAAAATGAATAGGAGAAAAAAATAACCTTCCATTAAAATGCATTCTGTTGATTGTAAATAAATTTATTTTTAACTTGTTTTTATGTCTGCCTTTTTATTAAACAAGTCTTATCTGATAAGAAAGAGATCCAAACATTTTTTCTTCAAAAAAGGGATGAAATGAATTCGAAGTCAATTTATTCCTTCAATAAATAAGTAGATAGCCATTTATAATTATTATTTTAATTTTTAAGAAAATCAAGAATAAAATAGGTATTTATACAGTTCATTAACTTTTACACAAATTAAACGGACGATTCGTTTCGTGCCTTTGTATCCGAATTTAATGTCATTCAATAACACTTTGTTGTATTGAGGTTAATACTCGATATTGCTTCATTTAGATTTCAAATCTTACGCTAGTTTTGCTTCTGAGGCTACCTATTTTTTAAATGATATTTTTCGTCGAAGTTCGCAAGTTTAAAAGCGTTATTCACAACAGGGTCGCTTAAAAAATTACTTTTAAACCCATGCCCCAAAATTTCCTAAAACGACCTGTTCTAGGGCACACGAAGCATCAATATGTATGTTATAATAGGGAAGCGATCTTAGCGGCGCATGACGACATTTCCGACCATGGGTTTTATGCAATCCTGATGGTGTCTCCTAACTACCCTAGAAGTTTGTTGCAGCATTTATGCGACTCCCTTTTATATGTTGCATTTTAAATTTGCACACTTAGACAAAAGATGGATTAAAATATCTTTTTTTTTAAGCTGTATTTTGGAGCGAAAAACCTATATTGCAGATTTAAAATCAGCTGTACTAAAGTGTTAGAAAAAAATCTCATGCAACAGAAATGTGTTCTCCAGTGTCATTATTCGAAGGTAATTAGAAAGATTAAAAAAAAAAATACTAATGTACCAGGATTAATTTGAAGTTGAAAAGAAACAATGCTTTCCATATTTTTAATTATAAATACGTATAATTATGTATAGAATTTAATTGTGTTATAAATAATGTGTCAATTAACAATAGTCGCTTATTGGGTTAATGTTCTAAAAATGATGAATTATTTCAAATTGAAACAATTTTAAAAAATAGCTAGTTAAAAAATAAATGTTACATTACAATTAGAGTAATTATTAAAATTTAGGAGTACTTGTCATTTTGTAAATTAGTATGAAATGGGGAAAGTTCCGCAAACTTTCAATGAATCCTTGTATGTGAATTTTTAAAAATACGTATACATCATTCGAATAAGTAATTCCTTACATTGAATTCTGACTCAACGGCTCGAATCGAATCCATAATTAAAGTCGTACAAGTTCTAACGATGCGTAATTTTTTTTTTATTTCGTTCGCTAAAAATACTAAAATCTTATTTTTTTTAAAACTGCTACTTAATATTTTTAAATAAAATTTCTTTCAGCTTTTGTCTTAATAGTAATTCTGTGTTTAACTATATGCAGTAACTGTATGCAAGATTTTTTTTTATCGAGTGGAGGAAGTAGTTGCTAAAAAACAATAATGGAAAAAAAATTCTTTAATTTGTCTTTATTAAGAGATTTTAATTTGAAGTAAAAAAGACTTTTTAATAAAATATTTTAATCTGGCATCTTACTTAGTGTGATATCTGTGGCATCCCTTTTAATAGGCTTACAAAATGCATAACTTTATTGAAGAAAAAAAAAGATTTTAATATCAATAAAAGAACGATTACTTGATGCATTTAATAATCAGGCCATTTTCAATCGAGTATTTCAATAGAATTAAAAATAAATTCTCGCAAAAAGTATATTTCGATACTAATGTAATTAAAATGTTGCGAGTTCAGTTATTTAGTTAAAAAAAGTATTTGAAATGGAAAATGTTCCTCCTTCTTCTCATTGGCACGACAGCCCAGGATGGGCCTTGGCCTTCTCAACAAGCCTATACCAAGACATTCTTCCCTTAGCCAAGGTTCTCCAGTTTATTATCTTTAAAACTTGAAGGTCCTTTTCAAGGCAGTCTAAAAATCTTAGGTTTGGCCGTCCTCTTTTTCTTGTACCTGTTGGCCTGGCACAGAAAACTTTTTTGGTTGTCCTGCTATCCTCCATTCTTATAATGTGGCCTGCCCATTTAATCCTTTGAATTTTGATAAATTTAATGACATCAGGTTCTTTATATGCTTTGTAAAGTTCCGTGTTTGATCTTCTAAAACATGTTCCTTCATGTCAAGTTAGAATTGATTCTTGTTTACGAAAAAATATCTAATTAGGTTTCAATAACATTGAATGATACAAAATTATATTATATAATTGAATTTAATTGCTTTATATTTTATTCAGATTTTTTTTTCTATAATTATTAACTTAAATTATATTAAAAGATAAAACTGTATATTTAACTATATATTATAGGGCAAAACTAGACATTTTTGCTATTGGCCATTTGCAGCAATTTTAACAGGAATCACAGACAAAAAAAGTACAGGATGAAAAATCACCTCAAAAGAAAAAAAACACCTCGATAGCTATATTTCATTAATTTTGTGTTGGTTCCATTCGGTTCGTTAATGGACCCGAAATTAAATGTTATTCGAAGATAATTCGACAATTATTAATATACTAAGTTTAATTTAAAGTTGAATAAAGAGAACTTTTATTACTTTATATATTTTTAATGCATGGTATATTATAATAATATATTATAAATAATTTATTAATTAAAAATCGTATCTCTCGGGGCTTAATATTTAGCTAGGATGAAAAATTTTACAAGCATTTCAATTAAGTACAATTTTCAAAAAAATAACTAGTTAAAAAAGTATTATTTGTATGTATATTATTGTATCACAATAATATACTAAGTGCAATTATTGAACTGTAGAACAGTTTTAGAATTGCTTAAGTATTATGAAGATTTTTTAGTAGTTAGTAGTTGAATTCATTCCTGTACATTAATTTTTTTTAAATAAAAATATTTAATTTCTTTTGAATAAATACTTAATTACATTACATTTTGGTACAACGACCCGAATTAAATTGAATGTTAAATTTATGTAATTATTAATAAGGGGTTTTTTCTTTTTTTTTTTTTTTTGCTCTTTTTTAACGCATATTTTTTAAGAGCTGCCTCTTTTACAAAAAATGAAAATTTTAAACGATTAATAAAACTGTTGACATGAATAACGTAAGACATTTCTCAGAATAGGGCGAACATCAAAAGGTTTTTTTTTTAAAATGAAAAAGAAAATTTGGAAATAAACGTGAAATGAAGAAAATCACAAAACATTCATAACAATACCATATTTATTAAAAATAATAATGATGCACACTAGCGAACGATATTATTGATTTACTTATTACAGCTTTTAATAGGCGTTCACATTTTTTTTTTAATGCTCAATTGCGTTACCTTACAAGTTGATGATTTTATTAATAATATGTGTAATTTATAAATATTTCCCTTTTATAATGCAGAATTTACAGATGAATATTCATCTTAATTGTCAGAAACAGTGTTTAGTTTTTATGGTTCAGAAAACAGGGGAGAGATGTGGAATGTGAAGGTCGTTTTAGTTGTGGCGGGAAAATTTTTCTGCTCTTCTCTCCGATCTCCCCTACCCCTCAAGAAAGGAGGGATTCTTGGAACGTTCTCTCTCAGCTACAGGTGTTGAGGGAGGAAAATGTTCGTTGGGGCAAGGTCACAGAGTGGCGGTTATTTTTGTCCTCTTTTACCCTCACTCCCTCGTTCTTCCCCCCTCCACACCTTAAAGGCTGGGGAATCATCCTTTGAAAAAGGGGGATGATTTTTTTTATTTATTTCTCCCCCTTCAGTTTCAGTAAGATTCAAAGTAACATTTCCGGGGGCAAACGTGAGTTGAAAGAAGAAAAAAAAAAGGAAAAATTCTTAATTTTTTAGTTACAGGTGTGTATTTTTTTGCACTGCGTTTCTGTTGCAAGATCGTTTTATCTGAATCGTTTGGTTGATGAAAATTTACAATAAATGTAAGCCTTTCCACATAGTATGTAAATTATTATCGAAGCTTTGATTCGAGTTTTTAACTGTTCGATTTTAAAGTCTTATGGATGGCGATACCTTTAAAACAAAATCTTAAATAATTGATAATACTCTTTTTTATCAAAAAGTCACCTTGTGCTGAAACTGAATAGATTGATGCCTGTTTATTGAATGTATTCCACTCATCCTAGGTATGCTCATTGCCTAGGCCACGCGCCAATTTTTAATCCGATATTTTTTTTAATAAATCTGAAAAAAAAAGTCCCAAGCAATGCAACGCTTATTTCAAATTTTCTTTACGTGTCATACTTTATATTTAGTTTTAATATTAATTTTCCAAACGGTAACTGCAAAAATGATCTTCCACTGCCTGCAGATAGTGGGTCTTTAGAAACGGCTGCTCATGTAATGGAGTGATATTATGGTCACTGTATTGCCCACAAGTATAAAATAAAATGATTTTCTTTTCATTCTTGTAATTGGTTCTTTGTATTTTAAAAGAAAAGACCTTCCTCTGTCTCCAATTAAAGACAAAATAAAGGAGATAAAAATCGACAGGAAGCAGAAGATGACTTTCCGAGGGGAAAAAAAAGAAGTCAGCGCGAAGCTTTCTTTCAATTCATCATTCATAAAGTATAATATGCTAACATCACGTGTTATGAATGCATTTGGAGCGAGCAGTCATGAAAATTTCACTTTATTACTTAACACTCTGACAGTGGCGTCAATATTACCCCCGCAGTGCGGGGAAAGTATGAGGGCGAGTATATTATATTACTTTATAGGGGTGCACAATCTACGGCCCACCTGATCATAATAAGAATAAAAGTATTGTAATACATATACTAAATTCGGCAGTACATATACTAAAATTGGATCGCTATAGAGAGCATGGCCCCTGAGCAAGGATGACACGTAAAATCGTGAAGCGTTCCACATTTTATAAAATGATGGAGCCGTCATGGCTCAGGAGATAGAGCCTTTCAATAAGGTAAACCGGGTTCGAATCTCGGGGATGGCTGGCGGGTCGATACGAATTCCGCATCCGGCTTGCACCGACCACAGTGCTGTTGTGAAATATCCTCCGGGGTAATCGGATCATAAGTCAGTCCCCTTGTCGTCAGGCTCACCGTGGGAGGTTTTCGTGGTTTTCCCTCTTCATGTAACGCAAACGCGGGTTAGTTCCATCAAAAATTTCTCCCAGTACTTGATCCAGGAGTTCCCTTGTCTTCCGGATTGGGTTCAAAATGACGGAGTTGAGCATGAGTAGTCGTGAACTCAAAAAATTGGGTTCAACGACGGTTCTTAAATAAAATAAAATACGCATCATCATTTTTTTTTCACGCCCCCCAAATCTAAATCAATTTGGTGGTTATCGCTACGAATTTCCAAAGTTTTAAAAATCCACCGACAAAATTATGATACCTGGATTTCAAATTTTAGTCATCACTTTGGAAGTTTGTGTCCAGTTACTATTTGTGTCCAGTTAAGCGCACAAAAGAAGAAAAAACAGAAGGGGGAGCGGCACATTATTAAAAAAACTAATGAAAATGAAAGAAATAGAAAGTCCTAGCAAATAATTCAGAGAAGACATTTTTAAGAAAGAATTTTTATTCTCCTTATTTTCGTCTTTCATAAGAAAAAAAAATCCATCAAGAAAGGAGTGAGGAAAAAAAAGAGATTCCAAATGAAATGTAATCACTTCCCAACAAATAATGGAAGAGACACTTTCAGTTTTTAATATTTTTTTGAATTTCTCAAGAAATATTTAGTAATGACTATTTTGTAATTTCAGAAGCGCGATTTTTTGGTACTCATTGTTAAAAAGCGCGAGATATGAGTATTTAAAGTAGTTCTTTTGTACTGCGCATGCGCGGAAAAATTTAAAATTATCTTTTCTTAATTTTATAGTGAATAGTATTCGGCAGTGAATACAAAAAATTTGATTTAAATATCTTAAAAACGTAAAAAGTTTCAAGCCATTTTCTAAGTACTTTTTAAAAGAAAGCTCAAAACGATATGGATTTTTTCGCGTATTTAATTGTATTCTCGCTTTCCGTTTATTATAAGGTACAGTAATTAGCAATACTCTATAATAAAACTTGCGGAAAACCCGTGATTATTTTGAGTTGTCTTTTAAAAAGTACCAAAACTACTTAGAATATTTCTTGAAATTTTTTACGTTTTAGAGATATTTAAATCTGATTTTTTCCATGAGTTAACAAATACGACTTACTATAAATTATGAGAAAATAATTTTTTCCGCGCATGCACAGCACAAAGAAACTACTTCAAATACTTATACCTCATATTTCATAAAAAAAGATTTCAAATTTTAAGACACATTTTTTGTCAATCATTTTAAAATGCTCCAAAAATTTTACTTTATTTTACTGAATATTTTTTAAGTTATAGAAATAAACTTACGACGAAAAAAAATTGTTTTTTTTATAAAAATGTTCATATCTCCATAAATAATATTTAAGCTAGATTTACGAAATTTTGTGCAGTTATTTTAAATAACAACTAAAGCATTTGATACAAGTTCAATGCTTCATTTTTCTGACATAGGATGTTCAAAAACACTCGTTCTCTTTCACAATTTATGGTTAGTCCCTAAGACCCCTGAAAGCTTTAAACTTTCAAATAGCGTGACTAAACACTTCTAAATTTTCAAAATTGTCCTCTAAGTATTTGTTAATAAATTCCAAAAAATATATCAAAAATGAAACTTATCCCAGTTTATAATATTCAGCTATATTAATTATATGTGTGTCCATATCATTAAACACTCACTTAGAGCTGCTGTGTCCACAAAGAATGAAAAGCTCACCTACGAAATAAAGTAATAATCTTCTGAAAGATTTTTTTTTCTCTCTCTCTCTCTGTTTTTTTCCCCCCATATAAAGTGGCAGATACTCCAAAGTAGTCATAAAATCATTTCTCTCTAGAAAAAAAAAACTGGATTTTGACGGATTCACGAAAATATTACGAGACCAGATCCGTGTTAAAAAAAAAAAAAAAAAAAAGTATTTCATGTAATGGGCCATGAAAGAGGGGACCTAAATATGTGGGGAGGGGGGGGCATGAATCATTTTCGAGTTCACGGATAGAGCAACAAAAGAGTTCAAGGTCGACATGTGCACGAAAAGTGTGTGCGTATGGAACATAATATAGAAACAAAGAGCATAAAAATATATACAAAAGAAAAACAAAAACGAGGTAAAAAAAAAACAGCAGTTTCTTTGTTTTTAAAATGGCAAGAGCTGGAAGATTGACCCCCTCATCTCTTTATGAGACTTCTTCCATAAAATCTTTTAACAATGAAATCTAAAATAAGGAGTGGTCATTTCAATAAAAGATGTGTTCGCAACTTTTTACGATATAAGTTAAAACCATTTATGACGATTGAAGGAGATCCTGGGTTTAAAAAAGGACATTTTTAATCAGCCTATCTGCAAGTTCTGATTGCCTGAAACGTATCAAGCATATTAGGATAGGTGCGAAGTATCTCACAATCCTACTGAACCTGTTTAGGTTTATTCATTGAATAAGGCTATTTACGACAAGCCTTCATTTCTTTAGGATTACTAGAAACTACGTGAAAGACTTATTGAATCATGAAAAGTTCATTGAAAAGCATAAAAGAACTCCCTTAAACAATAAGCCTGGACTGATTAGAAAATAATGTAAACTTCTTCGCATCGTCAACTCATGCCCACTGGTGGTTGTTCGCAAAGAACCGGAATGTACAATTAACCTAACTAATAGGCTACTGTGAGTGACAGAAATGGGTAGTTGTTGACTTCCACCGTTGAATGTTGACCATCGCTTTGGTAAATGTCCGAAATTATATGCTAGGTCTAGTGAAGTGCCATCGGTATGTCACACACTGATGTTTCTCCTATCCTCGGCAGATATTAAAACATCGAATAAATATCAGCACATAAACTAATATCAAATCGGATATTCATCAAAGCGACTATGTGATGGTATATGCAATTTATTTTATAGCCGTCGTTGAACAGCAGACACAATTTTGGGTTGGGTACGACATCTTATGTTCAACTCCGTAGCTTTGTCATTTTGAGCCTGTGCATCTCATTGAAATTAAAATTACGGGAGGAATCATGATATTTTCCAATGAAACTATCAGGGGCTCAAAACGACGTATTTTAATAGAGTTATGTTGCATAACGCGTTTGTTTAACATGCTAATCTCATTACCTACCTTTTAGCAATGGGTCGAAACATTTCTGCCAGAACGCTGTAAGCTCGAAAAAGCGTTAATATTACGGGAACCGTAAGTGACACAAATGACACAAAAAATGACGCACATTGGACATCACACATAAATATGCAAACAAGGAAGAAAAAAAAAAAACACTCTCGAAATTTAAATGTAATGTCAATAGAAGAAGGCAGATGCGATTCGCTTATGAAAGGGGATCATTGTAGAAGGTAAGCGAAAAAAAGAATCAAGGAGGAAAAAAAAGGACCTCATTCATTATTATATAAATGTAACGACCGATTCGATTCGGACTGTTGAGCTCGATTTTAATTGAATTAAATAATGACTCGAACGTTATTAGATATATTTTTTAAAGAAATAATTGATATTTAAGTTAAAGTTTACTGAAAGAAACGAACCCCATTTTATTCTATTTACCAAAACTCATCAAGACTCTTCGAAAGTTCTAAAATTATTCAAAATGTCACCTATTACGCTCATTATAGTGCGATATAATAATTAGCAAATGCTTTTTAAACTGGTTGTTTTTTTTATAAAAATTGTATTCCATAAAAATACTGTCTCGTTTTTGTTGATACTTTTAAATCATTAAAAGATCTATCCCCCGAGCGACTATTTTTAATTTGACACAACTATTTATAACAATACTATAATACATATGATATAATTACAACTGAAAATACATAAAGTATTAAGAGTTCCGTCCACTTCAAATAAAACTCGCATCATTATTTAATGACATTCAATTCGGAGGGCCGAATAGAATCGTTACTTTTATAAAATAGCTCTTTTTTAACATTCGGAAAGAACAGAATTTAAATGAAAGCGGCTAGATTCTTTCCTCAATGGTAGAAAAGAATTTTGTTAATTGAAATTATTAATTGACTGCATTTGAGTATCCATTCAAACAAAGGAGCTTTTTATTCAGGATGCATGTTGAAGCAAATGGATTAACAGCAAAATAACTATTCAAGAATCTTGCCTATAGAGAATTGTCCAATCCAACCCGATATTTTACATACAGCCAATATGGGTCCCCAAAAAGCCAATGTTGGCCCAATATAGGACCCATAGAGCGTTCTTCTTCCAATGAGGTGAGCCAGGATCGAATACCAGCGATGAGTGGTCGATACGAATTCTGCCCCCCCCCCCGCTCGCACTGACCTCGGTGCTGACGTAAAATAGCCTCAGTGGTAGACGGATCATGGGTCTCCTTGCCGTTAGGCTGACCGTGGGAGGTTTTCGCCGTTTTCCTCAAAACGTAGTTTATATGAGGTTCCATCAAAAAGTCTTCCACTGAGGCAAATGACTCCCAATACATGAGTTCCCTTGTCTTCTCGATTGAGTTCAAAATGGCAAGGCCAATGGAAGAGTTGAACCCAAAAATGGGGTCAGTTTTTCAACGACGGTTATAAAATAAAAAATATAGAGTACCCATATTGAGAAATCTAGGCATCCCAATAGGGGTTCTTATCGGACCCATATTCAGCCCAATTGGGGGCCAAAGTAAAATGGTTGCAGGGCAGGATTTCATTCCGTTTGTGAAACGTCTCTTGTGAAAAAGTGCCTCTTTTCTTTCTTTCTAAAGATTGAACGATCTGATTAAAATAAATTCATAATGGGACGGCCTTTCATTTTCAAAACCATTTACTGACTTTTTTTTTAATTGAGTCAATTTTGAAAATATATTAAAAGCTTTTTGACGAGGCTGTCACGGATTTTTATATTAGAAGAGAACGAAATGAACGAATTTATAGTATGAAAAACCACCATTTTATGTTCTGGATACGATACGGTGACAAACTTCGCCCTCCTCTTACGATTATAGGATCAGTGCTTAAAATGAATTAAAAGTAAATACGAAATTCCTTTTTTATTTCTCAATTTCATAATCGTTGTTGAACAGCCGACACCATTTTGGGTTGGGTACGACATCTGATGTTCAACTCCGTAGCTTTGTTATGTTGAACTCCATCTAGAAGACAAGGGAACTGCTTGATCAAGTAGTGGAGGAAATTTTGCCCTCGTGGAGATCTTTTGGATGGAACTCGCCGGCATTTGTGATACATGGAGAGGGATACCACGAAACCTTCCCTAGGTTAATCTGACGGCAAAAGGACTCTCATCTAAGATCCGTCTACCACCGAGAATATTTTAAGTCAACACTGCGGTCGGTTCAAGCCGACTGCGTAATTCGTATCGATCAGCCATCGCTGGGATTCGAACCCGGGTCACTTTACTGGAACGCGAACGCTCTATCTCCTGAACCACCCAGGCTTTATTTCTTCATTTCGGGATGCACTTTGAGAAGACGTGTTGTAGGGTGGGTCCATTTTCTAAAACACTATTTTGAGCTGTGAAAAAGCTCGCCCGATGAGCAGCGACTCAAAAATGAGATGAGTCGTTTGAGATTCTAAATAGTAGTTTAATCTGAGGTGCTTTCCTCCAACCTTTAATAATAGAATTGTCCATCATTATGAGTGAATTTCGTAGGAGGTCAATATCTGGAGATTCATGAACACATTTTCTCACTCTGATGATAACCAGCGTTCATGATCAACTTTTCAAATCATTCCAAAATATCCCTATTATATTATCTAATACAGAATTAAAAAGTTTGAAGGATTTTTTTGGTTTCATTTTACACAGCATTTAAAAATAAATTTTTCCGTAAGTTTTAATCCACTTTCGTAAATTTCTCTCGTGATAGCCCTCCACGATCATCCATCAAAGTGGCCAGCGCCCCCCCCCCCCATGGAAATCTTCAGTACTAGGGAAGGAGAGGGGGGGGGAATGGGGAATTTGACCCTGTGGATCAATAACCAATCCAATAACTTTGTTCAAATGATCGGAACTTCACCCTAAAAAAAGTATTTTTAAAATTCGATTTCTCAAGAACTATTCGACCGATGAAGCTTACAATTTGCATTGGACCCTGCAAAATTGCATTAAAACGATGTAAAAAATTGTATACCTTACAATTCAATTTTTTTTCTATTATTCAATAAAATAATAAATATTGACCGAGACTTATTTTTTGCGTGGAATAATTTTAGGATAAATGAATTTTATAAGGGTGAGCAAAAATTTCTCTTTTCACTTGAAAAGTTCTCCAGATGGGATGAAATATGTAAAAAAGTAAAATGAACAATAAGGAATACATACTTTGAACCGTTCTCCTGATCCAACTATGGGAACAACATTTTCCAAATGGCGGCTATCCCTTATATTTTGGGGAACAGAAATACAAATCCGAGGAAAAATGTTTCGTTTATTTAGAGAAAGTACGCTTTTGTGTCTCTACTTATAATATCACCTGCACTCATTCATTAGCCTATTTGAGATCACCCCTTCGAAGCATTCAGATTGAGTCCTAAAACGTGAAGATCCGATTTTTTGATCAAAAATTATTCAGGGTGGTCCGTTTAGTTTTTTATTTATATATTATTTTATTTATTTATTTTTTTGCGCTTTGCACGCCAGCGATAACATATATATATATATATAAAATAAAAACTGAATGTATTAATTTAATTTAGCTTAAGAATGTATTCATTTAACAATATACTTATTTCAAAATTTTAACTTATAAAAAGATTTTGGTTACCTTTTCATTGAATTTTATCGATTGTACGAATTTTTCATGGGTAACATAAAATAGTATACAAAATATCTTGAAAAAAAAATTTTTTTTTTCACTTTTTCCTCGGGGGGGGGGGCACATTTGACTTATTGAAGTGGTCAACTGGCGAGATGGACAGGTTGTGCAAAGGTTTGACTCCTTTTATGAAGTAAGATATATTTGGTTCTGGATAATAGAGGTCTATTTACAGAGGTTCAACTTATAAGTGTAATCCACTTGACAGGAAAAAAGTTTTTAAAAAAAAAATAACATCTTTTAAGAAATTCTATGAATGAAGCGATCCTTGAACCCGATTTTAAAGAAGATGAAATCGTTATTCCAATGGAATGAGAAATAATAAATGTTTCAAAGTGAGAGTAAAGAAGGCAAAGAGAGTGGAAACGAAAGAGAATCGAGGGGAAACATATTAATAATAACTATTCAAACGGTTTTATAGTTGTTGTCAGCGGAAAAAAATCGGAATGTCGTGACAGTTCTCACCAAAAGAAATACGAGGTTTAATTTTCTCCTCCACCTATGAGAGAGTCTCACACCCGCTCACCGTGTGTCGTGGTTGAATAAAATGAATCATAGGTCCGTGTTGTTGTTGACGCATGCCTGTTTAGGCACAGACGGTGCGATTGTTCTTGTTTTCCAGTGGCGCCATCTATGGCCAAGAATTCGACTTCTGCCCCACCATACGTCACACCCGTTTATAGGGCGGACCCATTCATTCATTCATCCATCCACAGATCGTAATTTTGACCTGAATCAGAGAACGATCGATCCAGTACCCCCAGAGGTTTGATTTGTTATGGGAACTTGGAGGACTTTTGCGGCTCGACAGATTTACCGTGCATCAGTCACTTTACACGGGGAGTCTTCGGCAGGCGGGGTTCGAACCCACGAACTCTCGGACATGGGCGCAGCGCCCTACCGATCAGGCTATCCTGGCCCCGTGTTGCTTCAGGGGATAGAGTGCTCACCATCCAATGAGGCGACCCGTGTTCGAATCCCAGCGATGGCCAGTCGCTACGAATACCACACGCGGCTTGCACCGCCATGATGACTTAAAATATCCTCAATGGTGGATCATGGGTGAGAGTCCCCTTCGTGATTTTCCTCCCCATGTAACACGAATGTGGGTTAGTTTCATCAAAAAGTCTAAGTCAACATTCGATCCAGGAGTTCTCTTGTCATCTGGATTGGATTCAAGATGACGGAGTTGAACTAGAAAAATGGGTTCGGCTATTTAACGACGGTTATAAAATAAAATAATATATACGAATTAATTTAGAATTTTCGGAAAAGAACTTTCCCTACTTCATACAATATTTGGCAAAATGATTGAAATTTTTCAGAAATTCTAAAACAGTTCTAAATTTCCAAAATTACATTTCATGAAATGTAATACAATTAATGTACAAATAATACTTTTGCAACGACTTTTGGTTGTTGTTGTTTTTAATTGTATTAAATCGAAATGTGTATAATTTTTGTGAATGTCTCCAACTTATCATAAGATGAACCCCCCGAGAAACTAACCGATACATTATTTGGAATAATACTATTATATCTCATATAATGAATGACATTAAAAAGAAACTATTTCAGTTGCCAACTTTAAACGAAGCTTTGTACATTAAATAATTATTTAAAAAGTACCTATTTACTTTACCTTCGAGCCGAATGGAATCGGTGCGGCGCTTCTACTCCGGTACTTTTTTTTCCGGTGCTCTTTTGCGAGATTTTTCTCCCTGTGCTTTTTACGGTTATTTATGATCGCTCACTTTTGTGGGGGGTCTGATGAAACTCTGAGGTTGGATTCGTCGATTCACAGTATCACCCTTTTATGATATCTGTATTAAAGATCAGAAATTGCACGGTTCAGTTGATCTAATAACAGGTGCGTTTTCTTTAAACCGTGATAAACTTCTTTCCCCACACATTGTTCTTTTAGAATAAAGGGGTTAATGACTCACACTGAGGGGGGGGGGGAATGATTTAATAATTTGTTGAAGGGCTGGTCCAAGATCTGACCACAAATATTAAACGTGGCATTTGATCCTTAAATCACTTCTCCTCAAATATTATTTTACTCACAGTTAAAATTTAAAAATAAAGATGGCCGCATCTATGCAGTACTTATACTGATAATATACACTCAATAACAAAATTAACAGCTTTTACAGATTGTTTGTTAGGATATGATATAGATTAATCTTTTTGTATGGTTAATGCTGTGTTTATTTTATAACTGTCGTTGAACAGCCGACCCAATTTTGAGTTTACGACTACCACTATTCAACTCCATAACCTTGTCATTTTGAATCCAAAACAGAAGACAAGAAACTTCTGGATCAAGTATTGGGAGAAATTTGTCTATGCTTGTAACTAAGAAACATGGAGTGGGGACATGGAAAGGAAAACCATTACATGGAGAGGAAAACCACGAAATCCTCCCATGGAAGTGGGGGCTTTATCCCATGATGAAAATATTCTCAGTAGTAGATACTGAGAATATTTTATATTAGCATTGTAGTCGGTGCGTAATTCGTATCGAGCAGCCATTGCTGGGATCGAACCCGGGTCACCACATTGGGAGGCCAGCGCTCTATCCCCTGAGCCACCATGACTCAAGTTGTATCTTCGATTTTATAACCGTCGCTGAACAGCCCGACCGATTTTGAGTTTGCGACTACCAATGTTCTACTCATGTTGCGTCGTTTGTTATAAACGGTGCATTTATAAAGTCTTAGTAAAGTAGCATTACACATTTTAATATTAATATAAGAGGTTATTCCATTCGGTAAACGGGTACCAGTAAAAATAATGGTTAAAAATAGTCTCAGGAAAAAAAAGCTTTTTATCGACATTCCTTCATTCAAATTGAAAAAAAAAAAAAACAGCTTTATTTGAAGTTGAAAGAAGCTTTTATTACTTTATATATTGTTGTACAATTATATAATAGCAGTCGGTGCGTAATTCGTATCGAGCAGCCATTGCTGGGATCGAACCAAGGGTCACCACATTGGGAGGCCAGCGCTCTATCCCCTGAGCCACCATGACTCAAGTTGTATCTTCGATTTTATAACCGTCACTGAACAGCCCACCCAATTTTGAGTTTGCGACTACCAATGTTCTACTCATGTTGCGTCGTTTGTTATAAACGGTGCATTTATAAAGTCTTAGTAAAGTAGCATTACACATTTTAATATTAATATAAGAGGTTATTCCATTCGGTAAACGGGTACCAGTAAAAATAATGGTTAAAAATAGTCTCAGGAAAAAAAAGCTTTTTATCGACATTCCTTCATTCAAATTGAAAAAAAAAAAAACAGCTTTATTTGAAGTTGAAAGAAGCTTTTATATTACTTTATATATTGTTGTACAATTATATAATAGCATTATTATGTATCATGTATTAATTAAAGCAATTAAGCCTTAATCTTTTGGTAAGTTAAAAACATTAACAAAGAAATACTCAGTTACATTGAATTCTAGCTCAATTTTTCCAGTTTAATTGGTTGTCGAATTCATATTATTTCTAAGGAATTATAATTAAGTGCATATAATTTCATTTTTCTCGAATCACGGAAAAAAAGCACTGGAATTTAAAGCACCCCTGGGGCAAAAATGCACCCGATTAACTAAATGCCCGTTCCATTCAGGCTGTTGAACCCGTATTTAGCGTCATAAAGTAGAATAATCTAAGGTATGACCTATAATATTTGTTGACAATAGTTTCATTCGTTTTCTCTCCGCAACAACCTTGATTTTTATATCTCCATTTTTTCGACAATCGAAAATCTTTGACAAACTAGCTAAAGTGCCAGAAATTTTAACTATGTTTTTTAATTGGATTCACAAACTCTAAATTTTCATATAATTAAATTATTGCACTTGTGATATAAAATTAGTACACAAATCTACTTTTTCAACTAGTAATTTTGTAATAGTATGGAAAATATAGTACTAATTTCACCTCGTTTTATAAACTCTGCTCCCTTAATTACTTACATTATAAGATTTCGAAAATATATGATAAAAAGGAAAAAACGAAACTGCAGTCTTCATGCGTCGAGAGAAATACTAGAAATAACTCTTAAAATTGTTTATTTTTTACGAAATTCACAAAATAATTTGACGAAGTTAAACATTCCACGAGAACCAGAGGCGTGTTGGTAGAATTTCTTTCTTAAAATGCGTCTGATAAAAACAAAATGTAATATTTAAATTCTTTGTGTCAAGAAAATTAGTATCCGATTGCTTGAAAACTGTTCGAAAAGTGCACGGTTGAGGCACGTGCTGCAATTAAAGGATATAAAAAAAAAGAACAATTTCGAATTCAAAAGAAGACGGTTGAAACAGAAAATGATCTGACGTCACTTCAGCCACAATAACGAAGATTTTGTTGACGGCCCGCCTACAGGTAAAGAGGAAAGGTAGTACTCTTCGAAAAGGAGAGTTTGTTAGGGGGGGAAGAGAGACCGAAAACCGGTTTTTCTGCCCCAAATGACCTTCACGTGCCACTGCCTGAGAAGAGAAAGAGAAACTGGGGTCGACGAAATCAAGGGGCGACGGACGAAAAGTTTCAAAATCAAATCTCAGACGATAAAAATGGAATTCATGTTTTCAACGGATCGTTTGGAGCTCCGGGTTAGTGCATAATTTTCGAACAACTAAGTTCAATGTCGCTTGAGTAACTTTTTTTTGTTGTTCTTCAGCGAATGACAATGGTACAGACATTTTGTTTCATTTTGTTCTGATTGAAAGAAAGTGTTCTTTTTTATTTATTTAGTTTTATTTTATGTAATTTGTCAAGATTTTTATTCTTTTATTTTTTACAAGTGTGACTTCCTTAAAATTTAAGTTTCAAATCGTGTTATATTTTTGCGAAATCGATTCATTTCGACGGTTTTCTAAAGTTTCTTTTAATACATTTATTTTTGGAAAATTTATCAAAGAATTTTTGATAAATTTTTCACCTCATTCAAAAGGTTGAAAAATAAATTACAAACTAAATAAAAAATAAATTACTAATAAACTACGAAAAATTTCATTTTGCTACAATTTAGTAGTTTCTAGGTACTTTTGTTTTCTGCAGGGATAAAGTTTTTAATGTTGAAGATTTGTTTTCTCCAGAAGTAAAATACCAGAATAAAAAAAAAAGATATAAAAAAATAAGCTCCAGAAGAAGAAGCACGGAAAATAAAAGCACAACTAAGAATGCACCCAATAAAAAGCCCATCATTTACCGATACATAAATTTAACATCCGATTAAAAAAAGTATTATTTGTACATTATATCAACAAGTGTAATTATTGAAATTTAGAATAATTTTAGAACAACTAAAGAGTCTTGAATCATTTTGCTAAAAATAGTATGAAGTGAGGAAAGTTCTTTACCGTTAACTTCAGACATTAATTTTTGAAATAATATCTTATTTCATTTGAATAAATATTTATGACTCTATGGCTAAAATTGAATCAGTTGTCAAATACATAATTTCTGACAAGGGCTATTTTTCAAATGTTTTTTTTCTTTTTTCCCTGGAAATTTTTTTCTTTAATCTTTTATTTTCTTTCTCCTTTTACCCAATCAGAGAGGGGATGGTGCATTCCTCATATGCTTAAACTGTCTCGAATTTAAAACTAGCCGTTAGAAACACACAAATCAACTTTCTAGCTAGCAAAGGTATAATCTAACTGCTAAACCTGTAAAGCAATATTAGTATTTTTGAAATACAAATTTCATATATACAATAAAATTCCACAAGTAATTATTATTATTAAAATATGTTCAAACATTAGTTTCTTGTATATTTTTTTTTTATTGTACAAGCATTAATTGAAATTATTTACGAAAGTTGAGAAAAAGATTACAATAAAATTCTATATTTAAACAAAATTAATCTAATTTAGTAATGATATATCCTAAAAGGTGATTTTCCTCAAATTCAATTCGCAAACGCAACGAACTATAGAGGGCGTTGCTGTATGAGAAGAATTCCTGCGATTTCCATATGAACAGTCGTTTTACTAAATTTAATGATATAACATGAAAGGCCTATTTAAACTTTACATTCCGTAGTTTTATGAATCATATCACTTCAAAAAGTATACATAAGCCCATAATTTTATATCATTTAATAATACTTACGAAAAAAATTCATATACTGATATTTTCAGGATCCGCTAGAGGGCGTACTCAAGCGTTGCGATCGTGAATTAATTTCTTTACTTCTTTCATTCTTCCATTTTTTTTCAACAAAGAATTAAAATATCTAACATGTGAGCTGTCATAAGCATAAAAACGTAAACGTACTAGTTTATAAACTTTTTAAATGAAAACGGAATACGTGCAAATTACGTAGTGTGTGTATCTCGATTCTGATTGGTTGTTAATACGTGGCATTTGTTTACGTTAGCAACTATTCTTTTCATTCTATTTCGAGTAAGCCAAGCCCAACAAGTTTCTCTAAGTTACACAAACTATATTCTTTTGCAAAGATTTCAATTCTACTGCTTCACACAAAGACAGACATGAAGAACATAAACAAACTAATTATGCAGCGAAGTTGCCAGATACACAGAACAAAAATATATCACGGTTACATTAGAATACAAAAACAAATAATAAATCTAAGTTGTTAAGCTAAAGAAGTGGATTAGGAAGAATTATATTTCAAAAAATTCGACGTGCTTTACGGCTCGTATTCAATTTAATTAACCTAGCGTTAATTAACATTTTAAGTAATGTTGAGAAACTTAGCTCAACTTTAATACTCCATATTACTGATTAGATGATTATTGAAGATTAGCTGGAGCTGACGTCATTGGTCACATGCTTGGGTATTGGTTGTCTTCTTCTTGGAGTGCACCCATTTCCTTTCTCCCGTGGACAACATAAGGTTGAAACAAATTGAGCTGTAAGTTGGGAAGAATTGAAAGGGAAAAAGCGAATGGTCAACAAGCAAAACGTTTTATATTATGTTTTAAGGCTCAAAAGTAAACATTTTATTCGTTGAAAAACAAGCATTATACAGGGTGTTTATAAAGTCCCGGACCCATTTTGATGTTTAATAACTGGTAAAATAATAAAGATAGATTAAAATTAATAACATAAATGGTTAGATAGACTCCAAAAGTTTCATGACCCTTGTCAATGAATTTCTACGCGTGCCCCCTTCGTCGCACGGAGAATATCAAGTCGATAGTCAATTTCACGCCAGGTAGCGGTAAGCATGTCGGCATCCACAGAGGCTATTGCTGCTGTAATTCTTGCTTTTAGGTCATCAATGTTCAACACGATCCTCCTGTAAACATTGTCCTTTATAAATCCCCAAATAAAAAGTCCAGAGGCGTTATATCAGGTGATCTGGGTGGCCAAGGAATTGGACCTTCTAGCCCAATCCATCTTCCTGGAAAATGGTCATTCAAAGAACTACGAACGATGATACCCCAATGAGGTGGTGCACCATCTTGTTGCAAAAAGACATGTGGCTGAAGCTCTTCTAGTTGTGGAAATACGAAGTTTTCCAACATGTCTCAGTATACGACTGAGGAGACCGTCTTTTGTGTAAAAAAGAAAGGCCCAATGACTCGGTCGTGCATTAGTCCAACCACACATTAACCTTTGGGGAATCCCCTTGTGTCTCACGGTATTCTTGGGGGTTTTCAGATCCCCATATGCGCACATTATGGCGATTAACAATGTCAGAAACATAAAAGCTTGCCGACATGCTTGCCGCTACCTGGCGTGAAATTGACTATCGACTTTATATTCTCCGTGGGACGAAGGGGGCACGCGTGGAAGTTCATTGACAAGGGTCATGAAACTTTTTGAGTCTATCTAACCATTTATGTTATTAATTTTAATCTATCTTTACTATTTTATGAGTTATTAAACAACAAAATGGGTTCGGGACTTTATAAACACCCTGTATAATCGTGTTGTTAATAAACATTTTAAGTGGAATAATAAATCGAAGAGCAGAAGAAAGCGTTGTTGAAAAGTATCGAAAAACGTAGCATTGAAAGAATGCGTAGGAGACGTGCCGTTATATAAACAGTTTTTGAAAAATTTCTGCAAGTTTTCCTATTGCGTGCTATTTATTTCTATAACTCATTATTGATTAAAAATGTGTTTTTTGTTGTTTTTTTTTAAAAATGGAATTGGATTTTAAGATTTTAATAATTTATTTATATGTTTTACGATTTATATGATTTTTCGTTAGAGTGTTGTAGTTGTAGTTAATTTACGTCGCACTATGCTTACGAGTTCAGTTAACATCTGAAAGAGAAGTCAAGAAAAACTTAGATTTAAAGAACAATATGTCAAGAAGAATATTAATAATTCATTACTGCAACCCATGGCTATAAAATTAATTTTGATTCATGTCAGTATTCTTCCCAGCTGATTGATGTTCAGAAATTTTGTCTTTATTCATATGAATGCCAATTTATTGTTTTTTGAGCAACTTTCCATTCGCAAATTTTCTTTCTTTGAAAAAAGAAGGAAAAAAAACTGTTTAGCGTTCACATCTGGTGAATCTGGCGAATGAGAGCCTATTTCTGAGAGCTTGAAACGTGTCTATTTCATATATTGATACATTTTTGAAGCAATTAAGAATATTCATTTAACTCAAATATTTAATTTAGCTTTCAAAATGAAACTTTTTAAAAAAAATACCCATTTAGCAAGGATCTTCCATTTAGATCAAAATCACAATGGGTTAATAATTGTACGAATGTATGGGTTAATAATACGAATTCCGCACCCGGCTCGCACCGACCACAGAGCTGACGTAAAATATCCTCAGTGGTAGACGGATACTGGATTAGAGTCCCCTGTCCGCCAGGCTAACCATGGGTGCATTTCCTTTCCATGTTACGCGGGATAGCTTCATCCAAAAGTCTCCGTGTTCAACATGACGAGGTTACAGAGTTGAACATTGGCAGTCATAAAGTCAAAATTGGGTCGGCTGTTCAACGACGGTTATAAAAAAAATAAAATAAAATATACTGAAAATAAGCATCACTCGCTACTCGATGAGTTCTCCTTTCTTGATTTCTTTTTTTTTAATTTTTTTATTTTTAAATTACACGAATGAGTAAAGAGAGAAATTTTCGTTTTTTTTTCCTTCCAAAATTCAATTGAAAACAACTCATACTTCCTCACGCTTTTTTTTGTGGCATATTTTGTTCCATTGCTTATTTTTCATTTTTTCTTTTTAAATCTGCGCTTCGCTTTAAGCAGCAACCCATGTTAATTGTAACAGCATATTCCTATGACATCCCTAGAAAGAATGCATTTGTAAATTCAACCTTTTTTTTTTTTTACCTTCTTTCTTTATTTTATAGTTTGGTATTTCTATTTTGTTTATGAACAAAAAAGTACTTCATTTTTTAAAGTAGTATAAAGGACTACCTTCATTTCGAGCCATAACGAAACCGTTTCTAAATGTATTCAGAAATACTGTAACCGCCAGTGGAATGGGTTGCTAAATTGACAAACCATTGCTTTTTATTTATTTTCCTGTCTTTAAATCATAGATTCGAAACCGCAGCATTTCGTCACAAAATATTTTTTACCTGTCGCATCCCACGCGCAACTATTGTGTGAATCCTTCCCTCTCTTTCCTATTTTATTTTTATTTTTAGAGAAAGCATGTGGTTGATGTTTCTATGCAAGACATTCTGTTCCTTTCATCTGATTCGTTTATTGGTTCTCTTACAATCGTTCATTGTGCCTTTGCGGTGAAAGACCGAATTCGAATTTCATCGGTGAATGTCAACAATCGGCAAATGACCGAAATATTTATTATGTACAAATTGATATTAATTTATTCATTGATATTTTAATATTTATTCTATATTTTAATATATCAATAGGAGAGATTAGGAAAACGTCACTATAGGGAATACCAGGCAAATGTATATCGGACACTTCACTTAATAAAAACATCAGTGTAGGAAATACCGGGCATTAGCATTCAGTGTGGGGATTACCGGGCAATTTTGAATCTTTAACAACATGAAAGCAGAGCATGTTATCCCCACACATGCCCAGCATTCCCAACAATATAGAAAGAGATATTGTTTAAATGTTGATGATGTTTGAAGCTTTCAGAAGTTAGAGGGACCGACAATTTTTTAACACCGAAGTATTTTTAAACACCCTATACCAGAAAATCAATCCATAAGCTTGTAAGGATTTCTTTTAGTCGTTATTTGCAATTACTGCATTAAATTTTCATGAACCTAACTATGCAGATATGGATATTTTTATAAATAAAAAACTAGTTTTTTGTCTTACGTTTCAAAACTTTTAGACCAAATTTAAATTAGCTACTAAGTTATTGTCTTAAAATTAGAAAAAAACTCGTTATAAACTGCGCAAAATATGAGTATTTAAACTAATTCTTTTATACTGCGCATGCGAGGAAAAATTTTTTAAAAAAATTATAATTTCGTAGTGAATCGTATTTGATAACTAAAGAAAACCAATCTGAATATCTTAAAAACGAAAGAGTTTCAAGCAATTTTCTCAGTAGTCATAGTAAACGGACATCAAGTGCCAATCCGAGTGCCAACATCAAGTGTCAATTTGTGGAAAACAGCTTGTCGTTTTGAGCTTTTTTTTTTTTTTTTTTTAAAGTACTAAAACTACAAACAAAAGTACAGAAATGGATTGAAACTTTTTAAGATATTCAGCTTGTTTTTCATGAGTTGTCAAATACAATTCACAACAAAATTATGAATTTTTTTTTCCTCAATTTTTTCCGCGCATGCGCAGTGTAAAAGAATTATTTTAAATACTTAAATTTTGCGCAGTCTATAATGAGTTTTTTCGTAATTTTAAAACAATAACTTTGTAGTTCATTTAAATTTGGTCTAAAAGTTTTGAAAAGTAAGAAGAAGAAAAATTTACAATTTTTTTCCGCATCTGCGAGCAGTACAAAAGAATTACGTTAAATATTCTCGCACGATTTTTCACTATTTTTCTCACATTTCAAAGCAATAATTTTGTAATTAGCTTTAAATTTGTTTAGTTTTATTGAATATTTTTAAAGTTATAGTAAAGAAACGTAAGACGAAAAAATTAATTTTTTTATTTTTTATAAAGAGGTCCATAACTCCCTAGATATTTAAGAGAAGTTCTATGCAGTCATTGCAAATAACAACTAAAAAATCGGTAACAGTTACAAACTTTTTGCTTGATTTCTAGCATAAAGTGTTCAAAAAAACTTATTTCTTTTCGTCATTTTCTTTCGGTCTCTCAAAACCTAGAGAGTTTTAAACCTTATTGCTAAATATGAAACATCGCATGATCTACAAAACAATCTTTTTAAGTATTTTTTGAGAAATTAAGAAAAAATAATATGTCGAGAACTGAGAATGTCCCTTCCATTATGGTAGGATAGTGTATATAAATTATGAAATCATATGAAAATCTACTTTCTCTAGAGAAACACATCCTCTTTTTTTTTCGGACGAATTCAAATTTTTGACTTAAAATATAAGGAGTCATCACAATTTGGAAAATCTGGTTTAAAATAGTTTAACTAGGAAAGCATACTGTTCATTTTACTTATTGAAAATATAATCATATCTCTAGAACTATAATGAATCAGAAATCACACAGAATCACACAGTTTTAAAAAAAATCATGTTTTTTGAAACAGTTTTTAATAATTATTTATTTTAATAACAATCGAAACATTTTTGACTTGTTTAGTAAATACTTTTTACATTATAAGATGATTGCTCCCTTTTTCAATTCTTTTTTTTTTTTTTTTAAATTCCAGAAAAAACTTTATTAATCTTAATAATGTTTGAAATTTTTACAATATTCAAATTGGAATTTTTCTTGACTTGTTGGTAAAATGTTATTATTTCTTCACCTGTACTGTTTAAAATTGCTGTTTCAAACTCTCATAGCTTGCTAGAGCTTTTAACACCCCCCTTTTTTTTTCTTCGTAATTTTACTTAACGTTTAACTAACGTTTAGAAACTAATTCCTTGTATTCATTAACACGTTCACTGGCAGCCGAATACAGGCTGTAATGCTCTATTGAAAAGTAATAATAGATAAGAATAAAATAGAAGTTTCTTTCTTTAGCAACCATGTTAGTTTTTCAGGATAAGTTTATTTCAATAAATAACAATAAGTTTATTGTTGTTTATTGAAATCAGTTCCCACCCATACATCCCAACACTAAGTTTATTTTGTTGGGAGAATCTATCATATTTCCTGCAAAACATATTTGGATGATAATATATATGTTTGGATGTCATAACCGAATGTCGACTTTCACCGTTATATGTCAACCATCCCATTTGGTGAATGTCCGAAATATTTGTTCGATCCGATTGGATATTAATTTATGCATTGATATTATTATATTGATTCGATATTTTAATATATACTGAGAATAGATTAGGGGAAACTTCAGTGTTCGGAGTAAGGGTTCAATGCATAATAGGCAGTGACACTGTAAAAACATTGATGTAGGACACAGCAGTGGTACATCACTAGACCTAGTATATATTTCGGACATTTACCAAATCACAGTAACATCCAGCTACCACTTGAAACTATTTTTTATCGACACAAACAACGGTCTGGCAATGAAAGTGTTACGATAATTTTGTATGAAATGAGATATTTTAACTACCACGGAATTGTTAACCATTTAAAGTACCTTACTAGTTTCTAAAACACACATGAAAAATTGTAGACAATTATTTTAAAAACAACGTGAGATAAGGTGGTATAAAATCTGAGATAAACGCATTTAAAGTCACTGTTATTACCTGCTTACGCAAAAACTGCTATAATTTTGTAAATAGTTGGAGTACAAACAAAAATAAAGTATTTTTCGAAAGATAAGATGACAGGGATTCTAAATTTAGAATCAACTCATTCTCAAACATTTTGTCCAAAATTATGTTCTTGCATGAGTCAGATAACTTAAATAAAAATATCTAGTTCGATTTTATTTTTGAAGCAAAGCGGCAAAATAAGAAAATTATAAAAGACAATTTTTCCGACTTTTCCTTTACCCAACTTTATCTACAAACATGAAACTTTCTAAGTTTTACATTTTCCAACTTTTTTAGTTACTTCTTTTTTGCATTAAAAGAACAAGAAGAAAAAAAGGGTAATATTGTATCTTACACAAGCATTTTAAAACCGTCGTTGTACAGCCGACCTAAATGTGGGTTTACGACTACTGATATTCAACGGCGTAGACTTGTAATTTTGAACTCGATGCAGAAGACAAGGAAACTCCTGGATCAAGTAGTGGGACACTTCTTAACTTATCATTTTATAACATATTATTTGTTTTTTCCATCCTTACCGTTCATTTTAAATTCCGTAGTTTTATAGCAGCCCGTTTTAAAAGCGTAACTATAAACAAAATAAGCATATTTCAAATAAATTCAGAAATACTAATTTAGTGAGTAGTACACCACATTCACGTTATCATTGAGTTAATTTAACATAACGAATAAAAAATAATTTAATATTAAAGAACATGAAATAAATTCCTTTCTTTAATGAGAGCTCAAAACTAGAAAAAAATACTGAAGTTATCTTTAAAATATTTGATAATAAAATGGAATCGTCTGCAATTTTTATCAATGGCGAGTTCTAAGCCAATAAGATAATTCCCTTCGTTTTCACTAATACCGCTCGAACAGCTCGTAGTAGAATATTCTACTGTCGACAGTGACATCTGCGTGCTTCGAACTATCAGTATGTATCGCTCTCAGTTGGATCATTTAGGACAGACAGACATTGATTTATATATGTGTATATAGATAGAGATTAAATTTAATTTTTTATTATTTACTTTATGGGTACACTTGTATAGGTGCTTCCAATTAGATAAGTACAATCATTGATCGAAGAAAATAGCACGATTCAGAGCACAAAGATGGGTAGCTTCGGGATTCGATGAACTTGCAGATAACAGGGAGATTTAGCAAATTGACGTTAGCTTCCGTAAGCTCCCCGTAAGTAAGGCTTTAAGTAATTGCGCATCGTCAGGTTTGGTGAAATGCGCATGTGCCCGTGAGAAAATATTAAAATTACGTAAGGGCAAATAAAACAGTTTGCAAAAATCCGTAAGTAAAAAACGCTAACGTTGTGGCATAGCATCTTAACTTTGACCACCAAAACAAACATTTACAATGGATGTAGAAGATCTCTACAAATCTGTGGTATACGACTCAAGATACTTTTGCTCTACGTAAAACTGCGGTTCTGTGTGAGAGAGAGAGTAAAATGGGTAGATTGATTTCAGCAACAAAGAATGCAGCTTATTACTATTTAGATTTGTGGTCGAAGAAATTTAGTATCCACAACCACAAATAACCATAATTATGGTGTAATACTAGCATAATTTAAATGACACTAGTTGGCTTTAAACTACACAGGTAATTTAGTAGTAATATAGCACGATTCATTTCTAAATTTCACCAATACATTCGCATTGCGTGTCCATGTTTTTAGTTTGAAGGTGCCTTAAACAGAAAACAACATTTAGCAGTTATAAACAGGGTGCTTGTAGCTTCTTTGTCACGTTCATTACGCCAACATAACGTTAAGATACGTAGCATCTACTAAAATAAACGCGAGCATGCGCAGTTGATTCAATCTTAGTGCATAATGTTAACAGTGCGAAATCTCCCCATTAAAATAAAATATTTCCACTTTAAATAAAACACGCCATCTAAAAGATAAGTTTTCCGCAAGATTTTTTTAAGTATCAATTTTCTTAAAATCAACTAGCCGTTTAGCGTCAATAAAATGTTTTTTTTTTTTTTTTTTTTTTTTTTTTTTTTTTAAATGTTTACAATTTAAGAGAAACAAAAAAACCCTTTTTGAAAAAAATCATCACTATCTTACAAAATATTTTGAAAAGGAATTTTTCGATGTGATTCTCGAAAATCTTATTCTTTAGTTTTCCTTGAATATAGGGGTTGGACAAAAATTCGATATTAACGCATTTTTTGATATTTCTCAAAAAATACTTAGAGAATCATGTTATAAATTTAGAAATGTTTTTAGATTGTAGGATTTCTCATACATATCAATGAAGTTCAAAGCTTTTCGAGGTTTGAGAGACCGACAGAAAATTTCAAACTATAAATAGTGTTTTTGAACACCCTACACCAAAAAATGTAGTAATAAATTTATACTTCATGACTATTATTTTGGTTATTGAATGCTATAATGCATAAAATTACGTAAACCTAACTTAAATATTTATGGAAATATAGACATTTTTATAAAAAAAACTATTATTTTTTTTGTCTAGCAGATTTTTTCGCTTATAATTCAGCAAAATATTCAATAAAATTAAACAAAATTTTTTAGATCAATTTAGAATTCGTTTGAAACTGCACTACATGAGTAATTAAATTAGTTCTTTTAAACTATGCATGCGCGGAAAAGTTAAAAGGAAAAGAAATTTCTTAATTTTGTAGTGAATGATAAGAGATTTTCCACAAATTTCCTCCTATAATACTAAACAAGAATTATTAAAAATTATAAGTCATTCTGGGGGATCATCCCTCATAAATGCCGAGTTTTTTATTTGCTAATACTATCATACTTTGCTGTCCGACCAACATTTTAGGGTGTTATCATTATTATTAAATTTCATTATATGATACAAAATAATATTTTTAGGAAACCCATTATTATTTTGAGCTTTATTTTAAAAAGTACAAAAACTAATACAATTCACTACCAAATTTTTAAAAAAAAAAAAAAAAAAAAAAAAAAATTCCGTCCATGCGCAGTTTAAAATAACTACTTTAATGACTTATATCTTGCAAAGTTTTGAAAAAAATTTTCACAAATTTTAAAGCAATAATTTTGTAATTAATTTTAAATTGCACCAAAAATGTTCTTTTATTTTAATGAATATTTTTAAATTTATAGCAAAAAAATAGGAAGACAAAAAAAAAATTAGTTTTCTTATAAAAATGTCCCCATTTCTATAGTTATTTAAGCAAGGTCTGCGAAATTTTTTGCAATTATTGCACATAATAATCAAATAATTGTTACAAATTACAAACTTAACTCAACACTTTTTGGAATAGGGTATTCAAAGACACTATTTTCCGTTTGTCATTTACTGACGGTTCTTCAAACCTCCGAAAGCTTTAAACTTTATTGATATGTATGAGAAATCACACGATCTAAATATTTCTGAAGTTATAAAATGATTCTTTAAGTATTTCTTGAGAAATATGAAAATATGTATCAGTATAGAAGTGCTCCCATTTTTTTTTCTTTGCCCAACCATTGTATGTAGTTTTTTTTTTTTGTTTTGTTTAACTGATCTCCTGATATTTCATGGAAAAGAAAGAATAAAAAAAAAAAAGAAATCGTATACGGTCGGGTGAATTGTTTCCTTATCTGTAATGAAATAAGGAAAGAGTTTATTCTAATTGCATATATAATCCCTTTCCTTTTAAAACCTTTTTCTCTTCTTAGTAAATATAGTGAGCAAGATAATCAGAAATTCAATTTTAATAGAATTCTGTGGAACTGAACTTCAATTACAATTCATGAAGTTAGTAAGTAAGTCAAGAGAGTGAAACAGCTCCACAAAAATAACATTTTACGCAGTCACGAACATACAAAACAGTAGAAAAAAAGCTAGGAATGTCTGTATGTAAAGTTACTGTTATATATTACGAATAAAATAAAAAATATTCTGCAAACCTTAATGATTTGTCCATAGTGGATAGAGTAAGATAACCCAACCATCCTTGATAATTTGGGAGCTACAGTATTCTTGTGACTTTAATAATTCTTTCTACCGACTTTTTCTGAGTCATGTCATTTTTCGCTGCCATTAATACTGTTGTTTCTTTTTTCCATTTCTATTATGTATTGCTTTATAGGATAGGATTTTGATTTCTTCCATTTTTTAATACATTATTAGGTATTATTGACTCGCATTATATCTTCATTTAGCTTTTGCAAGAGTATGGAAAACACTGGATTCGAAGGAAATCCATGACGATTCATTCTTTTCTTTACTTTGTTTTAAGTCTGGCCTCTTCTTTAAGATGTGGTGACCGAGTGGGTGACCACTTGGATCAGTCTGCGTAGGAACCGAGGGTGTGAGGTATTGATCCTCGTTAAACTGTTCTACCGTAAAGTGCTCGACTTCGTGTGTAGGTCGTCGGGCTACCGAAGTGGGGGTGCCATCCCCTCTGCAGAGGATCAAAATTGTGATGGCATGTCTTCGGATCATCCTCAGGGATGTTTTCCAGACCGTCGCCAATAGCCCATTGCGCAGCTCTAGTGCGACGTAAATGAACAAATCAATCTTTAAGATGTTTTTTCTCTCCCCCGTTTACCGGCAGTTGTCACAAAATATCGCATTAAAATAAATACTACAATTTTCAGAGTCTTTGATGGAGGCGGCCTTTCTGAATTTCAGAGTCATTTTTAAAAATCTAATGTGAAACTAAAATAAAGAGACTTATTTGCCCGCGAATGACGAATTTCAGATCTTAAAATTGAGGTCAGCCAGACATCTTTTTGCCACCATTTTTTTGTTTTGTTTTTAATAATGATTCTAATGATTCCGATTTTTTTCTTTCTTTTTCAGAATGGAGAAAATTACAAAATCTTAGAATTTATGAAAAGATAACGCGTTGAGAGGAAAGGAAGGTCCTCCCTTGTTGAATCGAATCACGTTGAGCAGACGAGATGTGAACGTCCTCATTGCACGTGATCTTCAATGCGTCACTGGGGAGGGAAAAAATTCTTCACTAGAAATGAGAGGAAATATGTGCTCAGTTTCAGAAAGGAGACTGCGGTTAGAAAAGAGTTATGGAATGGCAATTCGAAACTAAAAATAAATAAATGAAGGGCTCGTGTTTGATTTAATTTTTAAAAAAATGTGTGTGAACGTTTAAAAAAAATGGAAATGTCTTCCCCGGTAATTTCTTTGAATAAAAGGAGTTTATCGTAATTAAGGAAAGGAATTTCAAAATGGCCACTCTCAACTTCGACTCAATTTTTATGAATCATTTTTCAAAGTTCGTGAAGCATAAACCGATTTCGTAAGTGCAACCGATTACATTCCAATTACTATTGTATTTCTGCTTACTTTTTTAATGAATTAAGTTGGCCACTTTGTGAGCAAAAATCAAAATATGTCACTTCTATTGGAGCCTTTTTTTTTTTTTAAATGATCACGAGTTTATTGTTATTTTTTTTATTTCTTTTATTTTTAAAAAAGCTATCAATTTATCCAGTCACGTCACTGTAAATATTATTTTAATCACGCAAATTTTTTTTTTTTTTACTTAAGAGGGTGGGAGAGTGTTCTTACCTCACGATATCTTATGTTTACTGAAACTACGTTCGTTATTTATTTATTTTCATTTATTTATTTTTTTCCTAATTGATATGAACTGAAGAAAAACACAATTCTTGTTTTATGCTCCTCACTTGGCTGTCCAAAAAAAGTGAAAAGAAATGATTCCCCTTGCAGCGATAGTGAAAAATAATATTTTTAATGGAAAAATAAAATATTATGGCTATACCATGTGTCGGATTATAAGCATTTTGTTAAATTATTCTCAGAAAAATAAGGAGACTGCTTTTAAAAATAATGAACTGAAATTTTTTAATAGTGTATTATGTCCGTAGTTAGTTAGTTAATAATAAATAAATTGCGAACTGTATGTGACTTCATTATTATAAAGAAACATAAAAGTTAGTCTTCAGTTAACCCAAAAGGAAGATCTCTGTAAGCTGCTGAATGGTGAAGTACATTTAAAGCAGTGGTGCGCAAACTAGGGGTCGCGACCCCTGTGGGGGTCGCCAGAAGTTTTTTGGGGGTCGCCAAATTTTTATGAAATGCATTATCCCTGCATGCTGCATACCATACAGTGTACATATAAAGAGTGAAGCGCCGTCACTCCCTGTTTAATTGCAATTTCATGCTGTCCACTCTTTCTGATGGTGCTGCAGCATTAACAGGTTCGAATAAAGGGCTCAGAGGCTTAATTCAGAAGGTGGCGCCTCATATGGTATTTAATCACTGTATGATTCATCGGCAAGCTCTTGTTGCAAAAGATATGGATGAAGATTTGCACAACGTATTACAAGACGCTGTTAGTTCAATTAACTACATTAAATGCAACAGCCACAACAGTCGTCTCTTTTCAATACTTTGCAATGAGAT
This sequence comes from Parasteatoda tepidariorum, assembly GCF_982258835.1. Taxonomy (NCBI): domain Eukaryota; kingdom Metazoa; phylum Arthropoda; class Arachnida; order Araneae; family Theridiidae; genus Parasteatoda; species Parasteatoda tepidariorum. Next base: position 1,453,198 of record NC_141760.1, read on the forward strand.
GGGCTCAACGTATGAGAGATTTACTGTTACACACCGAAGTCAGATGACTTTCACGTGGGAAAATACTACGACGGATATTTGATTTAAGAAAAGAAGTGTACACGTTTTTAATCGAAAAGAAACATAGATTGGCAAGTTATTATATCATTGAAGTTTGGCTAGGGAAGCTGAGCTATTTAGTTGATACTTTCGAAAAACTTAACGACTTAAATTTGAGCTTGCAGGGTGAGAATTCAACTATCATAACTGCAGCCAGTAAAGTTCAAGCTTTTAAGAATAAGCTTAGTCTCTGGCAAACTGAACTGAATAAAAACAACACCATGTTCCTTTGCTTTAACGATTTTATCAAGGAAAATAATATAGATACATTTACATTTAAAAACATCATTTCCAATCACATTGAAAAGTTAAAGAAAAAATTTTCGAGAAGATTCGAGGATTTTCCTGAAAATCTTAGTTGGATTCGTGATCCATTTTCCTTTGACATATGCAGTTCAACTCTTTAAATTAGTGAGAACTACTGAGTCGAAATCAATTTAAGACTCTGTCTTGACAAAAGTTTTGGCTTTCCGTGGAAAAAAAAATATCCCATTTTATGCAAGAATGCCACCAGAGTGTTAATACAATTTGCATCAACGTATTTATGTGAAACTGGATTTAGCAAACTAGTTTCAATAAAAACTAAATACCGCTCCTGTTTAAACCCTGAAGATGATATGCGAATTGCAATTAGCAACATACATCCAAACATCGATGAGATAATTAGAAACTTGCAGCCACATACATCTCATTAAAGGGCAATTTACTGATTTTTGTGTTATACAAAAAGTATTTTCTTTAAATTATAAATAAAATTAATATGAGCCAAATATGATGATGTTTTTATTCGATGAAACGAAAGAAATGCGCGAAATATACATCTTATTTGTGAACATTTATCTCTAGGGGTCGCCAAAAATTTTCTCTCTACTAAAGGGGTCGCAGTCGAAAAAAGTTTGCGCACCACTGATTTAAAGGATCATTTCGTCATGAAAATACAAAATTGTTTGATGCATTGAATTCTTTCAAAGAAATGTCTTTTACAGGAGGGTTAAAAGGAAACAGCATCTTCCCCTCGGAGGAAGTTGTTGAAGATAAAGGCGGATGTTTTTTAGAACTCTTTGATGACTAAATAAATAGCAGTCTCTTTATCTTTAAAATAATGAAGAGAGAGACGGGCCAGACTGAAATGATTCTTCGCATTGAATGAATATATCCAAAGTTCGGTTCTAGGAAAAAAGGTTCCCGGAAGAAAAAAAAAGTTCTCAGAAATAAAGGTACCGTTGTAGGGAAAAATATTTGAAATGAGAAGTTGAGATTTGAAGCACCTCTTTGCTGTTTCACTCATGGCCGAGTTTTTGCTATGCCGTTGCTTCAAGGTGTTTTTTTTTTCCAACTTAACTTTTCTTTATTGTGACATTTGTTAGCTAAAAGTTGAATAAATTTAATAAGAAAAATATTCAATTTATGGAGAAAAAAATTCATAATTCTTACCTGAAAAAAAAGAGAAAGAAACACGTCGTACTCAAAAGTCTTCCCCCAATTAAAGAATAAATATAACAATTAAAATAGTGAGAAAAACTTGCATGGTGCTTTGAGTCGTTTCAGACCCTTCTATAAAAAATCAGTTAAAAAATAAAAAATACACATCTCTTATAACAAAAAATAAATAGATTAAAATCCTTTTAAATAATCTTCCTCTTGTAAAGATAAAGAAAAAATACGCTCGACTCAAAATTCCTTCCTCCATTGGTTAATCTAACTATCAATTTCTACACAAAATAATATTTAAAATAAAAAATTGCATAATTTCCATTAAAAAATATTGAAATAATTCTTAAATTAGTAAATTATTAGAAGCCTAGTGTAAAGGACACGCAGACAGACATTCATTTATATATATGTTGTTGTTGTTGCTTATCCCCTTGGTCTAGAGCCCTAGACCAAGTCCAGAAGATGATGTCGCATCAGCAAGTCATCAACAATCTCTCCATCACTCATCAGTTGCCTCACAGAGGCACCAATGCAATCCAAAAGATGAGATGGAGAAGCGATGGCCGAGCAATGACAATAGGCATAAGTCTTTTCTTTCGCTCTGAAGGTCAAACACTTTATATGGATATTTACATCTATACTTGCATATATATTATAATATTAAATAAATGAAATAGCTTCATTTATGTGCGCCTGCAAAATGAAAAAGCTCTGAAATATTATATAACGCTTAATTAACCCATTTGGTCCGGCGAGTAAGGATTGTTTCGTTTCAAAAATGAAGGATGGCCCCAGAAACGATTAAAAAAAAATGATAATAAAACTAAGATATTTATTATGTTCTCTTCATAGTGTGAGGGACCGTTTTCTATAGTGAAATAGTCGTTGATGGAGGACTTTGAAAATTGTTATGGAAGCGATTTTTAATCTGTGTCATTTTCTGGGTGCGGAAATGCTGCTGGCTTCATGAAAAGACGAATCGATTCATAAAATTTAGCGTCTATAAAAATAATGCCAATGAATGTAATTATGTGTAAAAACAATTTTACACATTACGAACGATAAAGCTATTTTAAATAAATGAACAATTATGTTTTCTGTTCAAGTGTTTTATAGCATAAAAGTGTTTTATGTCATGAAAATGAGTTAATTTTAAAAGGTGCGAAGAGGTGTGTTTGTTTGAAATGCTTCTTTTTCCTAAAAGTACTTTTTTTTTCTGATTTAATTTTCAACTCTATAAGTAAATCATTGATAGTTTAATGCACTGTTCAAGAAGAGCTCTCTCTCTCTCTAAATGAGAGCCTCACGCAAATACATTTTAATCTATTTATTTGTTTGGTTAAATTTTTTGTTTTTTCTATTTTTTCGTGCTGGGTGCGTATGTTGTTTCTGAGAGAGGTTTTAATGGTCTCACCTAAAGATTTTCTTCAACGCAATAAAATTCCCTCAAAAGGGGTCGTCTTTCCTGGAGGTTTCACCTAGTTTCGAACACATCATTTCGACGCTGAATCTAATAAAAAGAATTTTACATCTTTTCAACTCACAATTTTCATTTACTTCTTTTTTTAAAGTTTTAGCGTTGGCCTGCAAAAAATAAAAATATTCCGAGAGATTTAAATAATATCATTTTTTTATGTCAAAGCAAGGCCGTCCACCGTCCACTCACCAGTGAAACATTTTGTTTTTATTTAAGCGAATGTTAGGGACATAAACAAATTCAAATAACATAAAATATACATTGAGAAATAAAAAGAAAAAAATAAGAAAATGAATTTAAATCGCTTTATTTTTCTGGTGAACAAAAAAAAAGAAGTAATGTGGTGTTTTGCAAAACCGAAAAATGAGCATTTTTTGAGAGACGCGGGGACGAATTTTCTATTATAGAAGTTGGTTATAAAATGATCTAGTTTTCGATCTGGCAAAAAATCAATTTTTTTAATAAAATTTTTTATTTTTAGTACAGTGGGTTTACAAAACAGTCTTATTTTTTTTTGTTATTTAAAAATTATCTCTCTAAAACCTAATGAATTTGAAGCTAAGTAGTATTGGTATCAATATCCCATAAGTTATATAGTTGTGAACAAGAATCTAAGAAATGAGAGACATTCCAAGCAGCTAGGATATTTTTAATATTAAAATGGTAGTTAAGAGATTTATTTACTTCACTTAAAATGAATATATTGCACCTATCGTGTTAACAGGCACCATCGTGCAAACTCGGTTGCTGTAAAAATGTGATCCTAATAGTTTAGCCAGGAGATTATTTTAATGGCTATTTCTTTCTTTTATCATACAGGCTAACCCGATTCTTCTTTTTACACTCAAAGGTATTATATATATATATATATATATATATATATATATATATATATATATATATATATATATATATATATATATATATATATATATACAGAGAGAGATAGAGAGAGAGGGGGGGGGAGAAGAGAAAAATTATTAAAATAAATATTTAAAAAATATTTACGAATTTTTTTTTATTTAAACGAAAATATTAAAGAGTGGTAAAACTATTCTGAAAATCACTCCTTTTTGAGGGCATAATCATCTGAGCCGATGACCAGATTATATCTTTTCACTGTTTTGTTTTTTGACTTCTAAATATTTTTTTCTAAATATATATTTTTTTAAATATTTATCTCTCTCTTTTCCATTGCTTATAGAGACTTTAAGTACTTTTGAATTATAATGTGTTAACTATAGTTTTATTTAGAAATTTTTTTTTTGAAACATGTTTTTTTATTTATTTTTTTTAACACAACCCATAAACCCCCCATGGAAAGAAATGCGAAAAAGTGACACTTAGGTATCGACTTAATGTAAATGGGTGAGAGATGTTGTATTTTCATTGACCATTATTCTTTTGATTTTCATTAAAAGAATCCAATTGAAGTATTTGATGCAATTATGGAATAGATGCACTCACGTTAATACTATTTTTGCAATTTATCAATCAAATGTGTATCATTTTATTTTGAAACGAGTAAGATCTGTAAGCATAGCATAACTACTATAAAAGGTCTTTCAAAATTTTACGAAATATAAAATAATGCTTTTTGTGTTTTGAAAAAGGAGTCCACATTATATTTTGACCTGGGGCTCATAAAACTTTTTTCAGCTTTACCCACATTATTCCGAAGAAAGGGGGGGGGGGATATAGTTAAAAGAGAGAGTTAACGGAAGGGGTTATTTTTTTTATCATGTGAGAGGGGGAAGCCACTTATTCGGCTATCATTTAGTCATACTTAAATGACCAACATTAGCATGCGTCATTTGGGGGGGGGGGGGGTGCGGACGTTCATCAACCGCGGGAGAAATTTTTCAAGACACATTTTGTGTTTCACCTCAATTGGTATTTATAAGTTTAGGGAAAAGTGAGTTCAGACAAACCACGTTCTTTCAAATACTGAAAAAAGTTTTCAAAATGCAAACAAATTATGGGATTTTAACGTTGCGTCATTCTAAGTAAACCTGTCGTAACATGTTTGCATTTTGATTATTTTGAATTTTCATCATTTGAAATTCCGTGATTTTTCTATGTTAGACTGAACGCTTGTTTCTTTAGACTTTAAATTTAGAAATACCAATCGGGTACCCGCACTTCAAGAGGAAGAAGATTAAAAGATACCCACGCATGTGATCTATGTCGTCAACGCCAGCTGATCGTTTATAAGCAAGATGGCGTGTTAAAGTTGAGCTAAGTTTCTCCACATAAGTTAGACTTGAATCGTCTTTTCCTTTAATTAGATTTATTATTTTTTTTATAAATTTTATTGTAATCTTACTTACTATATATTTTATTGTATCCATAGTTATTGAATGGATGATACGAACGGGCTTGGTTTACTCGAAATAGAATGGAAAGAACAGTTGGTAATGTAAACAAATGCCATGTTTCAACAACCCATCAGGATAGAGATTCCCTCACCCGACGTCACTTGCAAGTATCCCATTGATAGTCTCTATATTCAACTACTTCATTTAAATAGTTAACATTTGAATGAATAACAATGTCAGAAATGGAAACACAACCCTCAAAGATTTATGGAGCTATTTTTTTTTGGGGGGGGGGGAACTACCCTCGACGATTTTTACATACACTCCCTGTGTTACGTCGGCGCTTGCTGCGTTCCCTGGCTTTAAAAATTCTGCCATTATTTAACCCAATAGGGGTGAAACAGAATGTGCCATGAAAAGTTTCTTTTGCGCTATAGCGTCCTCCTAAGGTGTCGATGAGTGTTCGTGCACTCCCAAATGACGCGTGCCTTTGTTAGTCATTTAAGTATGAGTAATTAATAGCGAAGCAAGTGGCTTCCCCATCTCATCATGATAAATAAATAAAATAAAAAAAACGACTTCCGTTCCATTGCTCTTTTAATCATTCGTCCCCCTTTGAATGTATAGATGAGAGAGCTGAACAGAGGATTTACGGGATCCACGACACACTTTATGGCGGAGCCCCTCCTAGAAACACAAAAAGCCTTATTTTTATAGTTTATAAAATTTTCAAGAACCCTTTCTACAAAATTATAGTTTTCATATAGATTTAAAGTAGTTCTCCGCAATCTTCTTATAAACACTCTATTTTTTTTTATCAGAAATGTTGGTCGAGACATCTGCAGTTCGGAGACCTCATTATAAGTATCATCTCCTACACTTATGTTTTTTTTTTCTTTCAATGAATTCAACTACTTTTTTTAAAAATAAATATTTATACCCATAACTAGTTTTTAGACTGAAAAAGTATGATTGACATGATGTATCCCCTCCACTCTACAGTTCAGAACCCATAATAATATGTACCTACAAAAATCTTTTTGTAACACTGGACAAACAAAATAATCCCATCCTTACTGAAACATGGACACAATAAGCGATAAAGGGACGCTTGCTAGATTTGAAATAAAACTAGTGCGAAGCATTTTCGGTGGAACGATAAGTGTGACAATGATTGGAGAAAAAGAACACATTCAGAAGGGCATTTAGTGTTAAACGAAGGGCTGGACACCTCATAAAATGAGATAACGATCCAACTACGAAGAAGAGCTTCTTGGCTAATCCATAGGGTACACAAAAAAGGAGAAAGACTAAAACTAAGGTGGATTGACTATCTGGAAAAATACCTTAAAATGATTAGACTATTAAACTGGAACACCTTATCTTCAAACAGGACGTCTTGGAATGGAACATTGAAGAAGGCCAGGGCCCACCCTGGCCTGTTGTACCAGTACGATACGATGTCAGTACAATACTTTAATCGTCGAAATAAATGAAGAAAATCAAACTTATATTTCAAGCATGTAGAGTCAAAGAAATAACTAAATATAATTAAAACAGTGGAAGAACACAATTTAATTATTAATGTTAACACAATTATTTTATCGGTTCATCGGTCAATCAACACAATCATTATTTTATTATTATAACTATTATTTATTGAACAGAACTATTATTCTATCGCGTGTCATTATTATTAATTTGAAAAAAATAAATCACAGAATAATGTTTATTAGTATAAAAAATATTTAAAAACGAATCACAGAAAAATGCCTTAATATAAAAATATTTCAACTTAAGTCAGAAAATAAAATTTATTACTGCAAAAAAAAAAAAATTTAAATATGAGTAACAAAATTTTTTTTAAAATTTAAGTAATAAAATTTAAATAAATAATAAAATTAAATAATAAAATTTAAATAAATTATAATTTTTTTTTTTTTTATTTAAAAAATGAGCTTCAGAATAATTCTTGTCAATTTAAACAAAAAATAAATTAAATGAATTACACAATAATGCTAACAAATATAAATAATATTTAAAAGCTGTGGCTAACTAGCAAGATTTTTAAATTTGAAATTTTCTGAGTATTGAAGTTGCACACTATTAGAAAAAACTGCTATCAAGTAGGGAATTCCTCTTTCACGTGACTGTGGTTTCTAAATAAAATAAATATATTTCAACTTAATTTTATGATCGAAATAAATCTCCTCAGAATCGAAAGGATGGATAATATAAATGTTTAACTGTGATTGTATTCGGAAATAGATTCTTTGAGCATCTGCAGGCCTATAAATCAAATAAACGCCCACACAGAATAGTCTTGTTTACATTTTCGTAATAAATAAAAATAAAAATGCGCTAACTGAAAGCGATCGTCTGCTGTGAAGGATAGACGTACGTTCCTTTTCTCGCCAAAAATTATGATTTGGAACATTTTGCGATTTCTAAGAAAGAATATTCCGCACATTTATCGAAAAAATAGTTTCCTTTTTATTTTAATTAAAAATTTCATTTCTTCATTGTTTGGAAGATTGAGGAGATATAAAAATAAATTATTAACGAATCTTCATAACTCTTTCGCCTGAAGGCTAGACTCGATGGTTTGGAGTTTTTTTGTGTGGCAAGAATGACTCCTATCAAAAATTTAAAATTCTTTGAAAGATCTATCATATTCTATGCAAACGTATTGCGATGAAATTTCTTTACTCTCGTTGGAACAACTCGTTGCTGAGCTGTAATGCGTTCATAAAAATAAAGAGAGGATCTTCCTTCCATGAATTTCGTTTCGATGTCATTAAAATCGTAATTAGCTGATATTTCTTCTCTATTCAGGAGCGATTTCGACAGCTTTCATTCCAAGGAAAATGGCGAATTACCCTTACGATGACGAATCCCGAAATCATATTTCTGGAGTCCACCTGGTTACTTGAAGTTCCGGATTCCTGAAATTTTAAAACCAGATTAAAGAGGCGTGATCAGTCCAGTGCTTTTATCAGCAGTTCTTTTCCAGTTTCATAATAATTTCGCCGCACCGGTTTTGATTTCACATTTTCTCCAGTAAGTGAGGTTCTTGAACGAAGATTTTCTGAGACAGAACAGTTTCCGCTCTCATCAGTATACAAAATAAATTGTCGGATTGGGGCTATGATGTAAGTACAGGTGAAGATGTTTTTCAATTCTTTAAAAGACTTTCCACTATCTTTTGTTCACGAATTTTTTTCGATTAGCCTCTGTTAGCTCGTGGAGTTGTCTCGCTATTATTGAGAAATCATTTACTAATTTCCTGTAGTAGGTACAAAGCTCAAGAATACTTGGCAAACGACTCCAGTTCTCAACTTTTCGTTCTTACACCTTTCAACACGGTGTCTGAGATAACACCTCATTTTTAGAAGAGTTAAGATGAGCCACTCTTAACTGATCCTTTCGGATGTTCTGCAGATGTTCAAATGGGCTCCCTAAAAGGACGATACACAGCTCAAACGTTACAAAGGTCGACTACCATCATCTTCCTTGAGCTGCCAGTCTTGGTGACGGCTGTCTTTTTGCGGTCAATCACATCACAGGATGTATCTCAACCTACCACTTTTAATGTCTATTGTCTAGGAATTTGGCAAACTTTTTTGGTCGAGGGCGAAAAATCGAGAAAAAAAAGTTTGGCGGGCGGAGTAAAAACTTCCAAAATAAAATAAATAAACGATATGCAAGTTTCAGTTTAAATATTATTTCTTATTTTTTTAATAACGGCAGGTACTGAACTTTCGTTCTTCGCCTTAGAAGAAGCCGGAAGTGTTGCTCATATATCGTTACCCAGTGGGCACCTGTGAACCAAAGTCACGGAGGCGAGCAACATTACCCACACCAAACTGCCACAAATACCCGTTCATAGGGTGGGCCACATTCATGCATGCACACATCAGAAGAAAATACAGAGAGAGAAAAACATCCATCCAGAGCGGGATTCGAACCCGCAGCCATTGGCTTCACAGTCAGGCACGCTAATCACCTGGACGGCTCAGTTTAAATATTTAATGAGATGAATGAAATGGAGATTTCATTTTTTAAAAGTTCCTTATATTAACGTTCAAAGTGAGATTCGCTTAATTTTAAGGAACGGGGCTAGATGCTTGTCTGTTAGTCTACTTCTGAAAGGATTTTTTCTAAGGTTCCTAGTTGAAAACATTTTGTTCACGTATATAAGATGAAGTAAACGTAGCATTAATTTTCTGGGCATGAGATATTACATTTTGGAAACTACCTTTTGTTAATGACTTTTAAAACTCAAATTTTGGTATATTTAGAAACAACTGCTTCAGATGATTATTAGATTGCAACTCAATTAATTCAAGCTGCAAATCCGACCTCACTTTTTCACAATTTACGTTGAAAGGCATTGTAAAATCATCTAATTCTATTTGAATGGCACTGGAATCTTGAAATCTGCGTTCTAATTCAAAATAGAGTTTTTTCAAGCCATCTTCATAATTCTTTAGCTTTTCCTTATTTACTGAGGGTATTGAGTTGAGTTTAACCTCGAGAAATAAGACAAGTCGTTCTGAGCTAGCTGCCCAGCAAACAGATTAAGCTTCAGTTTAAAAGCTTTGAGATGGGCCCAGATATCATCGATGAATTGATTTTTCCCTTGCTTCTTCAGCATTTAAGTTGTTCATATGACGAAGAAGAACTGTGAAAAATCTGAAAACCATTCTGTATCTTCTAATATTTCGCACTCTGCTGAAGACTGTTTCTCATGGAACAATGACACAATGTCGTCCTTCAGCTGCCAAACTCACTCGAAGACACACCCTGCACTAAGCCATCTTACTTTCGTGTGATACAGTACATAAGAGAATTCAGATTGCACGGACTGACAAAAATCTTGGAATTGCCTGTGAGTAAGCCCATGAAATCGAATAGTATTAACAAGCTTTATTATTGCATCAAGCACAGGTTTCATATTCAATTCAGATTTACACAGAGCATCTTGGTGTGTAACACAATGTAGAAAACTAACGCTATTCCCGGGATAGTTCTGATTAAAGAGTCGAGGAAATCCAGATTTTTTTTTCTGTCATATTTTGTGTCCCCGCAGTCAAAATATTTGATATTTTTCTTATGGCCACTTTCAAAGTTGAAAACCCTTCCTGAAACTCACGAGAAATATCACATCCCGTGTTAGTTCCTTTTAAAGAGCGCAAACGCTCCAGTACCTTGGTAATTTCAAAGCTCTCATCAATACCTCTTATAAATAACACTAATTGAGCAGTATCAATTATATAAGTATTTTCAACCATAGCCATTTAACAAAATTTCAATTGCGCAATTTTCGACTCGAATTGTGGTGTCAAATTTTTATCGATGGCTTCGATTTTAGAAGTCACCGTTTTTCGCGAAAAGCTTACAGCCTCAAAATTATTTTTCATGTCTAGACATGAAACATCACAAACTTGGAGCATGGTTTAACAAACTCCCCATCACCGAGAGATTTATTATTTGTAGCAATATTGTATGCTACAATGTTATTCGCATGTGTAGCTGCTTCTTGGACACTTTATCTTCATGAAAAAAAAAAATCCGGCCTAATAATTAGTTAAGAAAACTTTCTGCATTTTTTCTTCTTTCATATTCAGGCATTGCTTCGTAGTTGGCATTCTTGTGCTGGGCTGTAAAATGTCTGTTAATGTTATATTCTTTAAAAACTGTTGCAGCTTCATTACAGATAAGACATACTGGTTTATCTTTTGCAACTGTAGAAAAATATTTCTAAGTCCATTCTTCATTGAGCGCACTGAATTCAAAATTAACTTTACGTTTTTTAGTAGCTATTTTGGGGTTGAAAATTTTACAAGTAACTCAAAAAAGCACTAGCCATTTTATACATCATCATTTTCATAATTTCACCGTTATTTACAATGACGTATATGTGTGCAATCTTTCCATACGCAGTAAATAATGTTAGAACTCGCTCCGGCAAAAAAAATCTGCTCGTTGGAGTTTGAAATGCGCAGTCCACATGTCAAGAACAATTCACCCATATTAAATTCCATGTGTCTGCTCCTCGAGAAAGACAAACGCTCATTGGAGCCAATCTACGGCTTTTCTATAGAGAACTTCTGCCAATTCAACATTCCACCAATTGAAGCTGTCTGTACTAACTATTTCCATCAATTTATGTTTTGTAGAACAAAAATAGAGAAAGTTAAAAGGTCATCAGTACAGGGCCCGATTAACCTCTGAAAATAGGGGAAGCATAATAGGATTTTGGGGCCCCCCCTAACTTGGGCAAAATAAACTTTTGATATTTTTCGCCCATAAACAATACATTTTAAAGAGACGAGAACCATGTGAAAACTATTAGAACCTTAGAAAGGAATACAGAGATCCTATGCAATCATGTTGGACTCTTCTTTACGTGCTTTATAGTAGCAAAAACATGTTAACAAAATTTAAATACACTGGTTATCATAAATTAAGGAAAATTCACAAAAATCGCGATAACTCAAGAAATTACACATGGAATTTTATGAAACTTACCCACAATATACAACACATAGTAAGGTATTAAACAACATAAAAAGAAATTATCAGACATTAATAGTAGTATAGAAATTAGCACATGTATAAAATAAACAAATTGGAAGTATCGGTTTGCAATAGAAAAAGTACCTTTAATATGGAATATGATTGCCTCTAGAAGCAATACAGCACAAACAGCGATGTGTGATGCTTTCAATTATGCGGTCTATCAGTTCAATAGGAAGTGAGAGCCATTGCTCTTGTAAAGCAGTTGCAAGCGTGGCAAGGGTCTGAGGGGGCGGATTGATGGCAGATACACGCCTCCCTAGAGCATCCCAAACGTGCTCGATAGGATTCAAGTCCGGGGATCGAGCTGGCCACTCCATGCGAGTAATTGTTTCCTGTTGAAGATAATCATCAACAATGCGAGCTCTGTGTGGTCTTGCATTATCGTCCTGTAACAGGAAGCAATCACCAATTGCCCCGGCATATGGGCGCACATAAGCATCAAGGATGTTGTCTCGATAAACCTGAGCATTCACGGTTCCCCTTGGAAAGACATGGAGGTATGTGCGCCCTCCTAAGGATATGCCTCCCCAAACACAGACACTGACTCTTCCGTATGCATCTCTTTAACGGATGTTTGATGGATGATAACGGGTCCCAGGTTCTCTCCATATCAAATAACGTCTACTGTCACTTTCTAGACTAAACCTGGACTCATCCGTAAAGAGAACAGGCCTCCATTGATCTGACGTCCAGTGGACATGTTGTCGGGCCCACTGCAAACGGTCTCTCCTATGGCGTGATGTGAGCGGCACGCAAATGGCTGGTCGTCTCGCATACAGACCACCTTCGTGGAGCCTTCTGCGCACAGTTGACGTTGACACCAACCTTCCGGTGGCTGCAGCAAGAGAGGATCTAAGATGTGTCGGAGTAGCGGTTCTATTCCTGCGTGCACTTAATGTCAAATATCGGTCATCGGCACTGGTCGTAACAGTTGGCCGTCCTTGACTGAACCTCCTAGATGCCGAATCTGTGGTTTGAAATTGCCTCCAAAGTCTATGAACCACAGATGGACTCACATTTAGCCATCTGGCCACTTCTGATTGACTCTGCCCTGCCTCTAGTCTCCCGATGGCTCTCCATCGTAGTTCTTCAGGCAAATGATGCCTAGAGGTCATTATTACGAATTGGCTATCTCAGATTTTCAATGTCGCAATCACAGTAAAATTTGTGTGCTTTCTCTCAAACTTGGACTTTTATGCTCCAGGCAGATGACGTAAGCCGAGTGCAGCGCCACTAATTTGCATATTGCAATTTTACTCAGCTACTCTTAGTGGACAACATATGCAAATTTTGCACGGTTTGGCTTACTTTTGAAAGAGTTATCGCTATTTTTGTGATTTTTCCTTAATTTATGATAACCAGTGTATTTCACTAAATTAAATTATAAAATTACTTGTTTTTATACGAAAGGTTCTTTGCAAGATTAGTCTCTTATTTTACGCCAATTTGTTTACTAGCGGCAAAACAACACAAAATTCTAATTCAGCATAAATTATTGCTACTGCACCAGAAAAATCATACCAAATAATTTTCAAACATGAAACAAAAATATTTTTTGTACTGATAGATATTTAAAAGTCTTGTGTGTTTAGTTCAACAATAAAAAGCAGAGTAAAATTAAATTGAGCACGCATGATAGAGAAGAAAGATTTTAAAAAAAATTAAGAAAACTTATAGGTTACCATTACATAGGCTTTTTTCTCGCTTTCAAATTCGCAAAATCTTCAATAATATCTGCAAATTGTAACCTATTTGTAATATCACTCTCTATTTCTAAAAGGGCTAAACCACTTAATTTATTATTTGAAAGAGTTGATCTCAACCGATTTTTTATTCTTTTCAATGCAGAAAATGAACGTTCACTAGTGCAGTGCAAAAATAAGAAATTGGGCCCCTAATTTCAGTCATTTGGGGGGCCCCCTAGAATTTTACAGGGGAAGCACTTGCTTCCTGTGCCTTTTCGGTAATCAGGCCCTGCATCAGTACTTTGTTAAAAAAAAAGAACAAAAATAGCTTTAAACAAAGTAGACAAGAAAATGTATGTATATTGTTTACACTCGCCACGGATCGGCAAGTTAAAATTCTATCCGCGGGCCGGTTAAAACCTTCCGGCTGACAACAGTTGGCCCGCGGGTCGTAGTTTGCCCACCCCTGGTCTAGAACCATTTATTCCCTGATAGAATGTCTAATGTTTCGTCAATCCTGGATAGAGAGTTAATAAAAAAAAATTTTCTTCTATGTCATTTAGTCGATGACAGTCGATACAAAATGGTGCTAAAGCTATCTTTCTTCCTTCCTAGAACACTATGAGAAGCTTTAGGACTCATTGATGGTTCAATGGGATTGTTCTGTCACATTTCATTTAAAGGTTTCTTGTTTAACAAACGGTCATCTCTGAGGAAGCTAAGGGAATGTCATTTCCAGTATCCCTTTCGGTGCTGCGTCATTCCGGCATCTTACGTTCGTGTTCTGAAAAAAAAGATCTTTTAATTCAGCTAATAATATTTTTACAGCACTCCATCATTTAACTCTGCACTCTGTCGAAATTCAGTTATGAAAGTTACAGAATACTCTGTTGGAGTCAGTGGATAGCTCTTGTTAAAACAACTCACTGGAGCACCCAACACTTCTCTTTAAACTTTCGCTTTATCACTCACATTAGCAGGTATTTCATTCCGGAAAAGGTCGATGCATGAAGAAACCATGAGTCATCATTTAAAGTGGTAGTCGATGTCTATTAGGCCATATTGGAAATTACTTTCTTTGAAAAGGATTTCGGGAACTATTATCTGGTAGAATTGCAATTTCCTTCTCACTCGATAGGTCTGTTTGGTCTCTGGATCTCTCGTCATAAACACGATGATGTCATCTGAACTTGGAAAGCGATTTGTCGATCTTGAATCCAGTCTAAAATAATATTCTGGTGAGAAGTCTAGCCCGAGGATGATGTCTGTCACGTATGCCATAGGATGGTCATCTCCGACTACTAATCTGAAGATGGACTTTTCCCGTAAACGTTGATCTTATTTTCAGTTACAGTCTGTAGTGCAACGTGGGGTGGAGTCCAGATGAATGTTTCGCCAAAATTCCGAGATCTGTTCTGATGAGGGTGACATTGCCTCCAGTATCAAGTATCATACAACAAGGAACTCAGTTGACATGATCCATAACGAAAGGTTCACTGTCACAGCCACTCCATCTGCAACTACATTATGGATTGATTTGGGCTTCATAACTTCCCGCGATAAGGCCACCCACCTGCTGCTGTGGAGAGGTGTCATTTTTAAGTTTCGGGCAGTTGATTCTTAACACGACTTCAACATTGAATTTCTGCTCCTCTTCCTGCTTTCTCTCGAAATGCTGACCTCTCGATGATGACTTTCAATAATTCTTCGTTTGAATTCGAAGCTCTGGTGGAAATTGCCGTGAGGCTAACTGTAGAAGAGAGCACTTCACATCGGGTAGTCTAAAAGCTTCTTTACAATTCTGAGTTCCGTTGTCATTTCGAACCCAACCGAGAAAGAACTCCTGGATCAAGCAGTGGGAAAAACTAGACCCCGCCCCCATTTGCATTACATGGAGCACGAAAACTTTCCCCGGCGAGCACCACAGGAACGGCACTCTAACCCATGATCCTTCTTCCACTGGGAATATTTTACCTCAGCACTGTATTCGGTATAAGCCGGGTACCCACGAGTCGGCAGTGGCTAAAACTAATCCGTCGTATTATTTTTTATTTATTTGGTAAATAGGAAGAAACAATACATTTTAGGAAGAATAAAATATGATTTTTAAACAAATTTAATCATTAAGTTCTAAAGTTATTAAAATTGAATTATTCTTATTATTTTTTTGCATTAATGAATATTTTGTTTAAAATGAAACATTTTTACACAAGAATAATGTCTGCATATATCGACGTAAAAAAAAATTTATGGAAGGAAATTTTTAATGAATATATATCGTTTCTGTGTTTTGTCTCATGTTTCTTTCGCCCTTTCCACGGTGATTGCAATTCTATTTTTTTGGTGCAGATAAGTTTGCTTTGGGCACTGAATAAACCCTAACAGTCACGAGCCACAGTTGTAAAAATGGCTCGATGAAAAAGAGTCATTTGAAGTGACATCAGAGCCTGCTGAAAATAATCTTAAAAAAATGATTTTAAACTGGAAACAAAGAACGGTTATAATCCATTGAGAACGCTTGATTATCTTTTTTTAGCGTCATTTTTGCGATTCCTTAAAGAAACTGGCAGAAATGGAATAAGATGGGGGGAAAGCAGAAATGGATATTATGCAAAGAAGGTGATTTCTATATCATCACCAGTTTGAAGATAGATAATCGGTGTTCTGATAAGAAGTAGTCATTGCTGATTATAGATTTATTCACGTTGAGAATTGGTTATTTTTTTGTTGTTGACAAATCTAATTTTATCATTCTAAAATGAAAATAAACTGATTCAAGATTTCATTCTTTTTTTTTTTCGAAATTTAAAAATGTGTTGATGAAATGTCATTCGCTGAAATATGTGTGGCATTTTTTAGAAACTACATCAGCGAGATATGTTTGAGAAGTTTTATAGCTGAGACACACACAAAAGAAAACATTATTTCTAACATTTTAGTTGTTTAGGTGAGTTTAAATTTCTTCTTTTTTTCCAGTTTTTTCTTTCATTTTTTTCTCCATATACTTTTATTTGATACGAAATATATTAATCTTGTTATAGTACCATTTGAAACACTCCCACTGAAGCGTTGAGGCGACCTAATGGGTTTGTAAACACTCTTTTCTTTATAAACTATAAACACGCCATTTTTTCTTTCAGAAATCGAGACTCAGTGGGCGATCAAAGAAAAATAGGATTTTATTTATTTAATAAATCAATTTTTGTACCCACTTCCTTTTAATCCGCTTATTTGATTAGTATTATGAGTCGATCATTTCTATTATTGTAGGGAATACCAGGCAAGTGTAAACGGTTCTAGGAAAATAATATCGCGGAAAAAAAGGTCGGAGTAAAAAGTCCGGGAAGAAAAGGGTATATTTGAAATACGAAGATGAGATGGAAGCACCTCTTTGCTATTTCACTCATAGCCGAGTTTTTGTTGTCGCGTTGTTTTAAGGAGGTTTTTTTTTTTTTCTAGCTTAAAATATTTCTTATTAAAGGAGTCCTCCTCCCTTCACCTCAATTAAAGAATAAGTATATTTATTAAAATGGCGATAGAAAAACTTTCATGGTGCGTTGAGTCATTTCAGACCCTTCTATAAAAAATAAGTTAAAAAAATTAAAAATACTTATCTCTTATAAAAAAAAATAAAAAAAAATTAAAATCCTTTCAAATAATGTTTTAAAAATAAAGACACAAAATTCCCCTTTCCGTCCTCCATGGGTTTATCTAAATATCAACGACTTCTACTCAATATATTATTTAAAATGAAAAATAACACATTTTCCAATAAAAAAGACAGGTTGCAAAGGAATGCCTAAGGTGAAATTTCCCTATTGTGGTACCTTTTTTTTTTCCCGTCTACTAGTGTAAACAGGGCGTATGTTATGAACCCGGTCATTGTTAATATTCCATGTCATCCCTACCACAATATAGTATCCGTTAGATCTGTTAAGTTTGGAGAGTTGTGGATAAAGAGGCAACAAAATTTGTTTTAAAGCCCAACTATGTTGTGTCGCCAGAGATGGAATGGGCATACAGTCCTCCCACCTCATAGAAGACCATTTTTTCAATCCCTGTGCTCATTTGGGTAGGAAAAGTCAGCAGCTAATCTATTTTTAAAGTTAATCTATAGCTGATCTATAAATCTATTTTTGCATCGAGAGTACACGTTTATAATTCAAATAAAGCAGAGGGGGCAGCTTTGAACTGTTTTGTAAACTGTTTTTTTCTTTAAATCTTTTTTATCTATTAAAATTATTTTGCATAGAACAGAATGTATGAAAATCTGAAATGTTTGGGATTTTGGGGGAGATTTTATGTGTGCTTCTCCACAAAGACTCGTCACTATTCCGCTGCAATGCTACAGAACATCGCATAGAACACTTTTTTTCTGGTGTAGTTGAGATCTGACAGGGACTTTTAAAATCTCATACCAGAGTATGGAATTGCGGCTTTAAAAAAAAAATCAAATTTGTAAGCAACAATAAAATGTCATTTTATTCAACACCTCAAAGTGGGTACCCTAATCGCCATTTCCAATTTAATTTTAGTAATATATAAGATCTTTTTGTTTTCATTTAAATTGACTAGAAAAAAAAGCAACACGATGGCACGACATTTCCTTCTTTTATTTTGCAGATGGTGTATTGATAAGCCTTTAATTGAAAAAACTTTGATTTTAAGCAACTTATTATGTTTACTGTACGTAATGACTGTATGTATTACAGCTCCATAGTTTACTTGAACGCGTGAATTGTTATGTTAACTCCTCCTGTTTTATTTAATTATTCTTTTTTGGGTTATTAAATCCCGTTTATTCTTGAATTTCCTAACAATTATATTTACTTTACCCTCACTTTTAATGCACTTTTTATATATTTTTTAATATATATCGTTCATAAATATATTTTTTTGTTAAAATAAAATTACAATTTAATAAATAAAAAAAAGCACTAAAATTAAAAATAAAAAGTATAATAATGGAGAGATAGAAATTGCTGCATTTCAACCGTTGAAATAAAACTGCATGTAGTTCTGCTGAAGAGTCGTAAAAACTTCGCCCAACGTGGGGCTCGAACCCACGACCCCGAGATTAAGAGTCTCGTGCTCTACCGACTGTGCTAGCCGGGCACACTAAAACAGGTTTCTAAAAATTAAAAACTTATTAGTATCGTTTTTTTTAATTGTTAAAATTTTCATTTGAATTTAATTTTAAGCTAGTAGTAGGATGCTTTTAATTTTTTCATGGAAAAGTTCTTTTTTCGCTTAACATTTTAATTTAATTTTTTAAGAGAGTTATTGAAAATTTATTTATTTCAAAATTATCATCCCCTCCTCTCAAAAAGAATAACGGACGAATAAAGCTGAATACAAAAGCGCACATTTTCATTTTAGACTTGTGTAAGATGATCCAGAATGAATCGTTCTAATCGTCTGCATCCCATTTCATGTTTTTATAGTTTTTTTTTTTTTTTCCCCCCGGCACCAAAGGTGCATTGGATATTTTATGGTTAGCTTTCTCTTTAAAATTTTATAAAATAGAAGTACCTATTTGATACACATATTTCGCTCAGAAAGGAAGTAACTTTTTCGTGGTTTCATACCACACGAAGTTCATAGATATATTTATTTTTAATTTCATAGTGGTGTTCCCCCTGAAAAGGAACTTTTAACTCGTGAATTAAAGCTATGTGTAAAATGTTATGCTTCTTAATGCCTAATGTTTTTAATCAAACATTACAGAATAAAAGTTCAGAATTTCAGAAAAAGTTTTTTACAAAATGAGCGGCCACAGTGCAACTCCATCTAACAAATGACGATAACAAAAATTGTCTGCCAATTACGATTTTTTTCGTAAAAAATGCATTCTCTGTCACTTCATTACTATTCATTTTTAATGAAATATAGAATTATTATGGATATTTTAAAATAATCTGAAAATGACATTATTTTACGCTTGTTTCTAAACTTTTAGAAATAAACTTTTTAATGTTCTGATCTGAGCAATACATCGAAAAGGAAATACGTTGCATTCAAATTAAAAACCATTTTTTTAATCGTCTAAAATTTTCAAGGTTTGAAAAAGTGACCATTGTTAAAGATGCTCTACCACTGGCTAGTAGAAAAGTTTCCTAAATGTGTGCCATGAAACAGAGATATTCTCTTTCACTGATGTTCATACATTTTTAATCATTCATATAATTAGGGCTTTTAAAATTCAGCGGAAAATGCCATTCATAATTTTATTCTCCTCGTGATTTTCCCGGAAGTATTTAGCAAAATCAGTTCCGGGAATATCAGTTATCGTATAAACGTCTCATTCTTTAACATGTGTAGTGACTATTTTAATTTCTACTTTTTTTGTGCCAAAAGTAAATTAGAGAAAGACATTGAATTCATTTGATATATATTTATACTTTCTGAATTTTTTAATACCAGTTTAATGAATCACGCTTCAACACTGCGTAGTTACCTTATTTTTTTGCACACTCATTTTTTTATTTCGTTAAGCTATATATTAAGTTATAGCTATATTTTAAGTTATATATTTAAATGTTTGAATCAGCCAAAATATGTACTTTTGAGTACAGTTTAAATTCATAATTTATAAGGAAAGAATCCTTTTAAGAAATCCATTAGCAAAAAGAAAAAGAAAAATATTATTTGAGCATCTTAAAGAAGAAATCAAACTATGATTTTAAACTATATAAAACTAACTCACTCAGGGAATGAAATAAACTTTGAAATAGACAAATATGTAAATTGAACTTTTTTAAAACGTCAATCGGACGAGATTTTTATCTCTCAGACCAAAAATTATTATCCATAATTCTGATTTTTTTGTTTTTTGTGTGTGTGCATATTTTTAGACGTTCAGCGAATGCAAGGGCTGTAGTAACATTTCAAATAACATTCAATCACAAACGGTTTTGTTTCCGTTCATACGAGGGATCGGAATTAGTAGTGAAACTAATGTAGTCGCTACTTTTTTTTAGTTTGTAGGGTAGTGTAGTGAATGGAGCGATACAAAAAAGAAAGAAAGAAAGTTTGCAGCTCTACTTTTTAAACGTTAGCTTAGAAAAGAAAGAAGGTTCTAAAGCAACTCATATTTCGAATTGGATGGGTACAAATCTTCGGGTCTATGAATGCAATGAGGGGCCGGGATAGCCTGGTCGGTAGGGCGCTGGGCCCATATCCAAGAGATCGTGAGTTCGATCCTCGCCGGCCGAAGACTCCCCGTGTAGTAAAAGGTGACTGATGCACGTTAAATCTGTCGAGTCTCAAAGTCCTCCATGTTCCCACAACAAATCAATACCTCTGGGGGTACTGATCCAGGAGTTTCCTTGTCTTCTGGATTGGTTCAAAATTACAAGGCTACGGAGTTGAACTTAAGTAGTCGTAAACCCATGAAATTGGGTCGGCTGTTCAACGACGGTTATAAAATAAAATATGAATGCAATGAAAGGTTCAACAGAAATAACGCATTTAAAATAATTTATAACTAAGACTTTAAACTTACTGAAAATAGATCACATGTGAATGCAGACTCGTTAATGTTATTTCAAAGGAAGGGAACGTATTTTCGATGTACTTTAGAGGAAATAAAGGAACATGAAGCCATTAAAAAATGGCAAGTATTTGATCACTTCTTAAATTAAATGGATTATTCTGTCCTATCTTATACCTATGGATTATTCTGTCGAAAAAGACTTAAAGGGTCAATGAAGAAATTCAGAAAAAAGTATTTTGGGATAAGCGACTGGCTCGTGTAAACATGACGAAATAATTCTTAACGATTCCCGCAAGCCGATTTCTTATTCAAAACCATTTTGTACATGGGTGTCAAATAAGTTCTCCAGCAAAATTCGTCTTCTTGAGGTAATGACTACTAGTAGGTGTTGGTAACAACATTTTATAACAAAGAAGTTGCTGTAAACTACAAAAATAATGTAGTTTTTCCGACCACTGGTGCATAGTCATCTCCAAAAAAAAAGGCAACTCATTCACTAGTATGTAAATGTAACGTGTGCCATTTGATTCGAGACGTTGAATCAAAATATGATGTCATTAAATAATTATTTAAAAATAATGAGATTATTTTAAAAATAAAATGAATTAAGATACAAAGTTAACGGAACTTTTAATACTTTATTTGTATTAGTTATGAATGCAATTATTGAATGTATTTTAAGTAATGTATCGATTGTCTGTCGAAGGATAATTCTTTTGATGTGTGAGAAGTATTCATAAAAATGATTCACTACATAAATTATTTTTTTTTTAAAAAAAAGGAACGAATTGAAAAAGTCTTGTGACAATACAATAAGTGTCATGAGTGAAATTTAGAACACTTTTGAAAATTGCTAAGGAGTTCTAATAAATTTCTTGAATATAATAAAATGGGTATTTCCGTAAACATTAAATTAATCTTTATATAAAAATTTTTTTCAGAATTATTGAATGACTTTCGAATAATTATTCAATTCGCCTCAACAGCCCGAATTAAAAAGGCCGTTCGATTTATGTAATAATTAATAATGTGCTTCCTACACCCCCCCCCTTCAACCTTTCCTTTTCTTTATACATTCATAAGAATAGCAAGTTATTTCTTACAAAGCGTTGTTTCGATAAAGAATCGTCCAAAATTTCCACTACTTACAAAATACTCTTTAAAAAAATTAAAATATGCGAAAAAGAAAATTATGCTTAACATGGTTCTGTAAAAGATTTTCGTATTTTATTGTATTTACTTTATTATTATGGCTCTTCTGCGAATGGTTGCGTCATTATGTTGCCATTTCCAACTTGTGAATTTTTTTAAAAAATGCGGAAAAGAATTCATGGGCGATTGAATCACATTTTTACGAGGTGTGAAGTTTACATTTTTGACATTTTATTGCTTATAAACTGTTATTATTCAAGAATAGAGCAGCAAACAGAAACGGTGGGAATGGGGAGAGGGGTGCAAAATGTTGTAAAATAATCAGACCAAGCAAGGATTTCAACCATTGACTGGCGTCTCCATCCTTTTCTGGAGGGGTTGTAGAAATTACAACTTTCCTTTGTTCAAAAGGGGTGCCGAAATGCTTCTACTGACCTAGAGAATTTCAAGGCCACCCCCATGTACCAACCCCCATTTTAGGCACCAGAAGACTGGATTGACCCACTGGCCTTGAGATAAAAGCGCGCCTTTTTAAATCTATTTTAGGGTTACTACATTTTCGCTCTTGGAAGATGCTCAACAGACTTCCTAGAAATGAAGACGAAATATTTAAATTTCTCTAAAAAATGGCTTTCCCCCCCCCCCCATTAAAGAAACGTATTTTGAAAAACTCGATTCATTTTTATTTGAAATAGAGGAATAAATTTAAAATCTCGAAAAAAAAGCAACGCTCGAACCACCGATTCAATTCGGGCCGAATTTCCTTTGTAAATCGATATGTTTTCGAGCGTAAGTAGATATGTTTTAAAAAATATTCATACACAAGTATAAATATGAAGTTTATGAAAAGAAACAAGGAATATTTTATATTTTTAATATTTATTGACACTGCATTCAATAAAGAAAAGAAAACAAATTTGCGTTGAATATTTAGCAAAAGAATATTTATTTTCATTAAATCCAGTTTCAAATTCATTAAAATTATTAAAGTGATCCTTTTTTTCTCTGTAAAGGAAAAGAATTCATTTGAATTTATTATCTTCAAGCTATATATTTTCAAAATATATATTTAATATACTACACTAGACGTAAAGAAAACGATTCACTTACTTTTTACGTTCAAATTTAGTAAGAATTCTGGACAAAAACAGCATTTTTATGAATTTGCTTCGAGAAAATGCATTGAACTAAGTTTTTTCCAGGCTCCGGATTTATATCCAAAGGGAAACCACTTTCTTTATGAAAAGTTTTAATTGCGACGCATGGCACTTCTTTATAATAATTAAATACCGATTCTTTTCTGGCTGTTCATTTAATATTCATTTCAATGAAATAAGATATAGTTTAAAAAATTAATTAATGCATAACGATTCATTTCAAAATGACGGAAAGGAACCTGACCTCTTTTTTGAGAAATGATTAGGAATATTCAGTAGCTTTAAAATAGCTCTCAATTTCAATAATAAGACTTATTGAATTAATACATAAGATACAAATATTACTTTTCTAAACTACTTATTTTTTTTAAAAAACCTGCAAAAATGTATTTTAGTGAAATACTAATACAAGTAATAAATAATACAAAAAATTTAACCCTGAGAAACTCTTTTTAATTTAAGTATTATTTATAATGGTACTATATATTATATGAAAATTTATAAAATAAAATATGCAGATTTAAAAATATTTAAATTATTGAAAGTTCCTTTCAGACATATTTCCATTGAACTTTGAATATATTTGTTAGCTATTACTAAAAATATCTAACTATTTTCTAATAATTGTATAATTTTATTCAATTCGATCTCAACGACCTGAATGGTATCAAACATTAAATTTAAGCAATTATTATTTTTTTTCCGGATCTTTTTTCTCCATGATTCAATCCCGATCAGTACGAAAACCTTTCTGATTGCTTTACTCATACTGTAGAATACATTTTATTAGAACTTTGTATGTCTCTGTTTTAATTGAAGTCATTCTGTTTTGTTTAGATACATTCTATTCTATTAACACATAGATTTTATTCTATTTATAAGAAGCGTTTGCTCAGGACCGCCCTATTCAAATATTTTTTAGTACGTTGAGTTTTCCTTTATTTTTACAAGATTATTCATAAATAAACGGTGAATCTAGTAATTGTCTGCACATCAATAGATGTCATTGAAATCGACACTGCCATTTCGAAAGTAATATTTTCGGAGATATAGTAATGGATAATAATGATAAACTAGGCGAAGAAAAATAATGGGAAAATACTTGTCGAAATATTCGTGTAAAATGCCGCGTTATAAGCAGTTTCTTACCGTAACCTGATATTGCTTTTGTAACACACGATCCTCTCAGAATAGATAAAAAAAAATTATAAATATTTTTCAAGTTAAATTTATTCAATTTTTAACTAACGAATGTTATAAATAAGAATCATTAAGCTAGAAAAAAAGAAGCACCTAGAATGTGTAACAACGCGTCAACAAAAACTCGGCCACGAGTGAAACAGGCGCTTCAATCTCATTTCAAATATTTTCCCTTACACTATTTTCCTACAACAATACCCTTTTACTCCGAACCCTTCTTTTACGGGACCTTTTTTACCGGGACCTTTTACTCCGTACCTTTTTTTCCGGGACCCTTTTATACCAGGGACCTTATTTTTGGGATCTTTTTTCCGTACTTTTTTTCTTGAAACAGACAACACGTAATTTCTCTTTTACTGCTTAGATCGACACCTACTCTTATAAAATAAAAAAATACAGAATCTCGGGAGGGAAGAAGTAAATGGATAAACAGTCAATATGTAAAGCAAAAACGCTGACATCACGAAATGGCGCTTAAAATGAGAATAAATTTCGAACGGACTGGAATTTCGAAACAAAATTTGATTCTCAAATAAGAATAGCTCTTTCAGCACGGAAAATTTGAACTCCATTCACTTTCCATTTTACTGATCGACCCAACATGATATTTTCCCCCTGCAAGTTGAATAGTTAACAAATTCTCGAACTAACTGTCACATATTATTTTTTTATTTTTTATTTCTTCATGCTTCCTGTACTTTTTTCTCCATTCTTTCGTAATTTCATGTTTTTAAGTTTTATAGATTTTGTGCAGAAAAGCAAAAACTGACGTATCGCAGAAAAAATTAGAAAAAAAGCACTTCGAAAGTAATTACAGTTTTAAAATTGTAATGACTTTCGAATAACTTGAAACTTCGAGGAAAAAAAATTCTGTGTTCTATTCATAAAGAAATGTGACCCTTTCAAGTTTCAACTCTGAAGTTGCATTCCTGAGTCCCCGTATGATGTTTATTCTTAACTTCGAACTCATTATCGAATGTTAATTTTTTATTTTATTTCATTGTATTCCCTTTTCATTTTTCTACACACCTTTATAGTTTCAAACATCTAAGTTTTATTGTTTTTGCGCAACGAAACAAAAGGATAGGTTAATATAAAACCCAAAATAGCGCCGACGATCCTTACCATTTTTTTTTATTAGGGAGAAATTGTAATTGCCCGGGCATCATCTGGAAATGCGGGGGGCACAGAATTGCAGGGGCGCCCTAGTCGTTACTTTAAACCAAATTTGCATGTTATTTAATGATGAAGAATTTTTTTTTTTAATATTTACAGCATAAGTAAATGACGATATAATTTTAACCCGAAAAATAGTAGAAGGCTTGCATCTCTCAGGCCTAATGATAAAACAGGCACTGTTTATCTAATAGGATGACTAGAGAGACTAGTCTTTCACATCACACAGTCTTCCACATCCGGGTACCCTAAAAATATCTGTCGTCATAAGTTTAAAATATAAACAAAAATAATCAAGTGTTTCATTTTACAAAATTTGTTTTATTTCTTCATTTTACGAAAACAAACATCACTCATTGAATGAGTATTTTTTGCACACAATAGAACCACACTACTTAAAAGCCCTCATCATTTATGACTCAAAAGTATAAAATGTCATAAATTATTAAATGTAAATTTTAAATTATTCTTCGCATAATAATTATTTTTCTTAAAAGTCGCGTAGGAATAAATAGCTCATTACATTATAGACGGTGAATAATTAAATTATTTAAATTCGGGCTCAACGGTCCTAATCGAATCGATTATCAACTTCATATGATTATTAAAAAATATTTTTTCGTCTGAGCTGTTGCTTGAGGTTCTTTTTGTAGGTGGGCGAAAAAATGAATAGCCCGGGAAAGAAACATCTCGACAGTAATTATATGAAATAGATTCAATTCGGGTCGTTGAGCCGGAATTTAATGTAATTGAACGGTTATCGGAATTAAATTAAACATTAAAAAAGTAATTAATATAAAGGGGCTTGCCTCACTATTTAAACAAAATGATTACATCTTTCCAGCGGTTCTAAAATTGCTCCAAATTTCAATAATAAAACTTCTTTTATTGCGATATAATAATATACAAATATAATACCTTTTTTGTTACTTTAAAAAAAGCAACAACATAGTATTAAATTGAAATATTTAATGATTTTTGTTAAAATTTTTAACTTGATGAATTCTCGAGCGACCATTGTGGATGGCATTTAAAATGAAAGCATCTAAAGAATTAAAAGTTCCTTTTAGTCTATTTCAAATTAAACTGCTTTCATTGATTTTATTTTAGGAAATATCACTTTGCGTTGAACTCATTGAATTCCATTTGGTCTCAACGGTTTGAATCGAATCGGACTTAAAATGTAAACATTTTTTTACTGTTAATAATTTGCTTATTTCATTTTCCGTGACGACGTGGGAATATTTCGTGGTTTTCTTTATAGAGTTCGCCAGTTAGAACAAAGATAATACTGAGTAAGAAATCATTATTGTATGCATGACAGAGAAAAATGCCTTTTTTTCCCTTCATTTTTATAAGTTAGTAGTACGTTACTTTAAAATATTTCGTTTTCCCGTACCATGCTTAATAAGTTGAATAGAATGCAAATTTATTTTTGAACATAATGAGCTTGGTATTGATTTATTTTTATTACATCACATTTTAATTCTCCAATCATTTCCTAATAATGATATATTAACAAAACAATAAACTAAATTTATGAAGAAATATAGAATAGGAGCCACCCCTTGAAAAAGTCTCTGTTTCAAACAGTCATTATGAATAATTTAGGTTTCTGGTAGCCCTGCATCTCAAGTGAAGATGTAATTTAAAATTGAGGCAAAAATAGCTTCTCCCTTCTTCTGGATGTCCAAGGTGACCTTTTGGTAACAGAAACCCCTTTAGGAACTGGTGGGGGGAATGATGGGCCCTCACTACAGTGGGGTGGACAGCAGCCAAAATTTTATTGGTCCACTCCTCTCCTACAAAGAACCCCCAGGACACAACTTCCTTTTTACAGATATCGAATTGAAACTTTTATTCCCATTTCAACTGCTGTCCTCACCGTAGAAGCTACTCCTAAAATCTCAAAGAGTAAGTTTTTACTCTTTTTTTAAAGATGGATGTTTCAAATATATGTTTTTACTATTTAATACAAATGATTGATTAAACTTTATAACTATCTGACTTATACAATCAAAATTTTTCGAGAAATGATTATTGTAATTTTATTAGTGGCGATAGTTATCAATAGTGGCAATTAAGCTTGTGCAAGCATCAAAGAAAGCCATTTTCGGGGCACGAACCTATAACTGAGTAGTAAATTAAAATATGGTTTCTGCCATTTTAGTTAACCTTCCGTCTCACCATCAACTTGTATTCGTTTTCAAAAGTACGTATCATCTACTTCCATTAAATTGATTTATGAAGTTTTTAGTCTAAATCATATTCACTTCTTTTAGATGTTTTGAACTCCCAATTCTTGTAGAACTTCTCCAAAATGTCATCCATACATTCTCTTCTACTTTTCGGAAAATCGAAATTTTTTCGAATGGCCTAAAAATCTATGCATTTGTGTTTTAACAAATTGAAAATAATTTTAAAAAAATACACCCGACATGATGGCGGAAATTGAACCTGCGATTTCTATGCATTAAAAACCGCTTGTGTAAATCTCGGCCACGGTTAAAGATTTTTTAACGACCTCTGTTGAATGTGAGTCTGCAGCACTTCGATAAAATGTAAATTATTTTCGGTGTTCTGACGTCATATTGTATGATCAATCACGGTAGGGATATAAGTTGAAATTATAAAAGTTTAAAGAATATTAATTTCGAATGTTCAACAGGTTGGATTGTCGATGTATTGGATAACTTATGATGAAAAGGAATGCATTTTCTGGTGTAGTCTGTGATTGAGGTAATATTTTTTTGATTCTTGATTTTATTAAATTTGTTTCTGAAAACTATTCAATAATCCCACTTAAAACTGCAGGTTGACAAATAAAATTAAGGATTATAAAAGTGTGTGTAATGAGGAAATGACCTGCTAGTATATAAAATTCTAATTTGAATAAAGGAATACTATTTTTAAATCAACGCTCATTTAATTACGTTTTTATCTTGATTGAAATATATTGAACATTTAGTCTGTATTCAGAATAAGGTGGTAGTAAATTATTAATACTAAACCCTGTAAGTGTAGTCTTTTAGTAAGTAGGTTCGAATTTTTTTTTCGAATACAAAATTTCGAATTTTTCCAATTTTGATTCAAGCATAGATTATTTAACTGACATTATGCTTCGAAGTTTTTTAAATGTCTTCTTTTGAAATCTTTCTTTTGAAGATCTGTTTGAAATTCATATAAACTCAAATAATGAAACTTTTAGTATACCTGAACAAACTATTTTTAAATATAAGATTGTTTTTTCTCTATTCTGAAATATGTATGTGAATATATGCATAAAATTTTTCTACTTGTAAGAAACTTGTATATGTGGTTATTAATGTAATTAATGTATTTAATTTCTTGCTGGTAACAATGAATACATTAACGTCTTTTTTATTATGGGTGATTTGAAGATTTTTGTGTACAAATAAACTAGTTAGCTAGGCTTTTATAAGCAGCATAAATGCCACTTTATTTATTCAATGTAACATATTGAAGTTTTTTCCATTACTTTCAAATGTGTACATAATATCGTTAAGTGTTCCTTCGCCATTTTAATATTAGCAAGTTAATGGAAAATTTTAAGTAAAACAATGAGTTATTTTTGTTGACTAAAGTTTTATTTATGCAAAAATGTATGCATTTTATCTTATTCATTCTATGTAATGATAAAATCCAGGATTGTTTTCAACTTTATTAATTGTGTTCTTTTAAGCTTAACAAATATAATAAGGAAGTTCCAATTTGGTTTGCTAATCAAGCGGTGAACTATCAAATAAAATCCTAAATCTATTGTTTATTTCAAATAAATTTTATTAACTAATCATGTTGAATACATTAAACTCATTCATAGCACTCAAATGCGTGATTAAAATTCTAATGTATGATCCAGTGACGGATTACCCATTAGGCCATGGCCTGGGGCCTACCAGTCATTAGGGCCCACCTTAAAATGAATTTTTTGAAAGTAAATTTAAAAAAATTAAGAATAATAATTTGAAAAAAAATCTTCAAATTAATATTAGTAAAATACGACAATTTTTTACATAATGTTAAATCATATTTATTTATTATTTTTATTTTAAATATGCTTTCCTAAATGAAAAGATATACATACTTTTATGTTTGAATTAAAAAAAAATATACGAGAAAAAAATTTTAATCCAAGGGGCCCCCAAAATTTGAATGGCCTAGGGGCCCCGCGCACACTTTATCCGGCACTGGTGTGATCATTAACTCAGATCATCTTTTAATCTGAGGCATTCTTTTGAATGCATTAAAAAGTGTTGGTAGCAAACAAATCTTATTTTATGAAAAAGAAGCTCGATTGTTACATTTCTTGTATCTAGAATGAATTTCTGTGGTTCGAGAATGTCCGCGACTCGTACTAAAAAATTCCATTTGTCTCTGCGTTTAGCTGAAGTTATTGTAATCACATTGATTATAAACGCAGGGTTGATTTCACGGAAATAAATTTTATTCGCATTAGTATTAAAATGTTACATTAATATTAAAAAGATTTCAGCGGCCATTGTGAGAGCAAGTATCTTCACCTTTTTATAATATTAAGGCAAATGTTTTATCTCTGGAATGAATCCAGTGTGCAATCTCGTGGTTTTTTTTAATTTTGAAATGTTTTTAACTTATTACAATAGAATTTTGTATACAGTCTAGTTAAACGAATATGTAGTGTCATTGAAATTTTATTTTAACCTTTATAAATGAGTTAAAAGTGAAGAATTATTATTTTTTTTCAATGTATCAGTTTCCTACATTGCAATGAATCTTTTATTACATTAATCAGAAAACTAAAATAGAATTATCGGGCAATTTAATCTAAAAATTGGGCCTTTTTAGAACAGCTAAAAACGGCGAACAAAAGTAATTTTCCTTAATACTACCAGTAAAACTTTTTAGGTATAGAACAGTTTTAAATCAGATATGTATAGTACTGTTGCATAAAAAGAACAATCAGTATCGAGTATTATTCATTCTTACCAATAAACTTTTCAATATTAAGTAATTTAAGTATGCTTTCAATCATCTTCTAAATGAAAACAAGTAGACGATCTCTCAATTCAGCATTCATACTGCACTGCTGATTGCAGAATCATTTTTGAAATCTCGTGAAAATTTGTTACTGCCCTTCCTTGAAGTAATTATTGGTTCACTTTTAAAAACAGAATGTACCGAGAACTCAAATCTGTAATATTATCAATCTGTTATGGAGATAAAATAATTCGTCCAAAAAATTCCATGCTTCGACAACTAAGTTTTTTAATATTTTTGTTCAGAATATTTAATCTAATTAAAAAAAATTTACATTGCATTGAGACCAGGACAATTTTACCTCTCTAAAAATTAAATGCAGACCCTGAAAATTCATATTTTATTTCAGTGGTCCTTCTCAGCTTTTCCAAAAAGAAATAAAAACAGGTTTCACTAATTAGGTATATAGATTTAATTAAATAGATAATATAGATTTAAGTAAACGAAATATGTTTCAAACATAGATTTAATTTTTATGGCTCTCGCTGTTTTTTTTTTTTTTTTTTTTTGCCTGCATATAATTTTTAGTACAGATGATGTGTAAAGGTTAGTATAGGATTGTTAAAAATATTCTTACAGCTATAAATTGGTTAAAATGTCCCAGTACAATGATAAGATTTCAAATTGATAAGCGCGCAATTCTTTTTCTGGACAGCAGCGTTACAAATAGATCTGGATTCAAAATTTTCTCGTTTTTACCGATTTTAAATAATTCGTGAAAATTGAATTAATTCCTCAATCTTTTGTACGCAATAATGAAGTCAGACTTCTATAGTATTATTGAAAGCTATTTGATTTAGGAATTAGTCTTATGTTATGTATGAACTCAATCAATAATTTTTCTAGGATAATTTCAGTTCGATCCATAAAGACTACAAAATAAAATTGTAGTTTCCTTTACCAATACAGTTAAGAATAAAAAGTTTTTTTATTTTTCATCAATAAAAAAACAAACTGATTGATAAATTTGTAATTGACTTTTACTTTTATTTTAATTCAATATCCATAATTCTGAAATATTTATTTAATACTATGAAATACTTAGTCATTTAAAGTGATTCCTTGGGGGTACTGAGTTAGTTGCTATGGTTTTAAAATTTAAGCAGAATAAAAGTTCCCATTAATAAACTGTTTAAATTACTAATCCTAAATTTAATTTAAAATCGCATACGTTATATAATTTTTCTTCTAATACAGAAAGATTTTTTGATTCTAAATTCTTTTTAAAAATGTTCCTGATATTGTAGCCTCTGGTTTTGGAGTGTTGTCTCATTATTTAAATCAAATATGCGTCAGCAGTGCAGGGGGGGGGGAAAGAACTAACGAATATCGTAGTTTTACTTTCTCCCTCCAACGTGAAATAGGCCTGACCTTCATTTTGCGCTTCATGAAATTTTAGATTTTCCTCTGCCCATCATTCTGCCTCCTAACTCTCGACAAGTATAGTCTAAAAAAAAAACTAACGAATCTGGAAAAACGGCAATTTCTTTTTTAAAAACTTTTTAGATTTGCCTCTTAAACAATTCTTAATGTTTGAGAATTTTGATAATGTTTGATTTATGACAGTTCAGTCCGTTATTAGATATTTTAATTTTCCAATATAACTAATTCCTAGAAATCTCGTTAAATTTTTAGCTAGATAATTTTATTTTTATCTATTAATTATTGCACCCAGTTGGCTGTCCGCTCGCAAATTTTTCTTCATTATAAATTTCTTTCCTTTTAGTTACTTCTTAACCCCTCTAAAATATATTTTAAAACTGAATTTAAAATGTTCGCAATATTTGAGATTATAGTTTGCTGTCTTAATATGATCGTTTGCAGGTAAAACCATTTTAATTCCCCCACCTTAAAATACCAATATTTTTCTCCCTCACTAAGGATGGGGGCATTCAACGCTGTTAAACCCGTCGAGTGAGCATTGTGCAGAATGGAACCGGTTTGGGGGAGGAGGAGTAGACACGATTTTCCCATACCCTCGACAAAGGGTCCCACTCCAACTCTACTCCAATCACGAGCGCTCTTTTCCCTTCGTCGACCGCCGGGCGCCTCGTGGGCGAGGCTACCTCCTCTCGGACCTCTTCGCCGCCTGCATTAAGATTGCGTTTTTGTCCGAACACCAGCTTCTCAAAAACTATTCTTAAACTATTGTTCTCGGACACTGGCTACTTTCAGAGTCCCGCGCCGATATTTTTCCAGGCCGGGTGAAACTTTCGAATGAAACTACTCCTGACATCTGCGACGGCGCACTCAACTTTAGAAAGTTTTTCGAAGTTCATCTGTGTAGACGGAGAAAGTTTTGACGCATGCGTCGTTACGTCAACCGTTGCGAGTTCAACTGGCGCGCTCGTCGAGGTCGGCGCATTTCTAAACCCTCTGTAGTTTTGCCGGCTTAGTTTTCGAGTGGAAATGTTAAAATGGCTAAATAGTATCGCGAATGCTGAAGCTTTTCTTACGTGAATTATCTAAGGGTTAATCGTCTTTTTATTGTGAATGGAAAGTGACGGGACAGTGGTAAAAGCACTTTAGACGCCATCTTGCCAGTTCTCTACGCCATGGATTTACCTGTTGCTGTGATTGTTTTCTCTTCCATGTGTGGGTGAGTGGGATTTTAGTCCTGTATCTAAAACACTATCATGACTAGATCCACACTCATCCACGCTGGGAGTGACTTTCATCTCATTGTATCTGCTGGAAGAGATTTAAATCATGGTGTGATCAGATTTTTTTTTTCCTGTGCCTGTATGTGTACCACTGTCAAAAGAAATCGGATTTTTCAATATTCAAAGGAATTAAGTGTGTAAACATTTGATATCAAGTTCACATATTTGTTCAATCGCTCATTGTTTAAATCTTCATTTAAAGGCAGTCGCTCCATCTATCGGTAGGTTTGGTCATTTGTTTAACTGTCCTTGACCGCGCGACTGAACTTGAATTTGAATTGCCCCTACATCGCGCCATCAGACATTCTCGTACTTATATTATTAACGATTGAAGTTTTCATTCTGTTCGATGACTTTTATTTTAGTTAAGATCTTATTTGTTTAAATAAAGAATTTAATAAATATTTGTTCCTGATAAATTTATTTTTCAGCTATTGCTCGAGACATTTTGACATAATAACTATTTCTCATAGTGATTGATTTTATGAATTTCTGTATTAGTGAAAAAAATGTTCTTTTTTTTTCGCTGTCTAATTTTCAAAGCAAACCTAAATGC
Source organism: Parasteatoda tepidariorum (assembly GCF_982258835.1). Lineage (NCBI taxonomy): Eukaryota > Metazoa > Arthropoda > Arachnida > Araneae > Theridiidae > Parasteatoda > Parasteatoda tepidariorum. The sequence continues at coordinate 1,487,232 of NC_141760.1, forward strand.
ATGGATTTTCTATTGCTTGCTATTCCGATAGATTTTTAGATATCATAATTGAATGTAAAATTATTAATTAGTCCGTTAATTAAATTCTTATGGAAGTCTTAAGATATTGTAAAGAATACACGGTTGGTGGCAGTATATTATTTATCAGTTAAGTATTTAATTTTTCAACTTTTTTTTTGATTTAAAAGTTTATCCTATCTATTCATTGTGTGCCATCAAATTTTTTTTCGCTCAATTTTATCGATGAAACCAAGTAAAATGAAAAAGATTCTTAAATGTGAACTGAATCAATGTTAAACTTATTATTTCTTCCAGGATTGCTTTCACTTTCAAAAATATGCACATAAATTAAGGATCCGATAAAATGGAGCCTTTTGTCTAGTAACAAATGCCCATATTATAAAAATAGTAACTTGACAGACTGTAATAAAGGAGAGTGAATTTCCAGAGGGGAATGTTTTTCATACTTCAATGTTATAAAGAAGAGCATTTACATAATTTTATTTAATCATATCGGCGAAGCCATATTTACAATTTTGCAGGTGTATCACATGTTTCGCGCCAACGCGAAGAAGTATGAAATAAATTTTTTTTCAGGTTTTTAACACTGGATGATTCATTTAATTACCGAAATTTTTTCTTAAGCACTCGAATCCACTGTCCTGCTAGTATTAGTATTGCTTAATATCCTTATTTTAATTATTTTTGATTCTTCGGCTAATACTCGATAGAATTGTTGATTAATTTGCATTATTAGCTACAATTTGAAAATAAGTCTGTTAAAGCATTTAGTAAGAGAATGAAGTTTGACTTGTAAATTTTCTCGACCTCTTGTGAATCGTAGGCATTTTTTTTAATTGAATATTAGAATTTACCATTTGATCTTATATAAAATTTCTTTTTACAAAGGTAAAATACTAAACCTAATATTTCAAAGAGCATTGTCGCCTTATGATGGTGTTAATCATCTTAGTGGCGCCATCTGTTAGTCCTCGGATAAAACAATATTCTATATTTAAAAGTGAACTGCAAGAATAAAAGGGTAAATGTAAAAGTTATGCATAATTTAATATTTGGAAGATACTTAGCTTCTCATCTCAAATGATCAAAAGGTAAAGAAGATTACTATGATTAAAAACATTGGTAAGTGGTCATGCGAAAAACACGCTGGTATGAAAATATAATTTCGAATATGCATTTATTTTTTGCGAATCCTAATATAAAGGAACTAAACTATTCTATTTAATAACTGAAAATGAACATTTTGTGTAAGAAGTGTTCTAATTGATGAACTTGATTAAAATAGTTTTTAAGTATTAGCTATAACGTAGTATAATGGAACTTACTTTTCATATTTGACTATTCAGATTTTAATTTGCAGATCAGTATTAGTGTTTGCAAAATTCAAATTTAGTTATAGGAAATAAAGTAAATGACGTCATTATGAACCGTAGTATTCCGTAACTCTCTGGATCAAATATTGAGATATTTGCCAAATTTGATATAAAAACTTAAAGTAAGTAATATTATACATCTTGGAATACAGAAAATTCTAATATGTTCATTGCAAACAGTGTGCCTTCTCTAGGAATACTTTTCCCCCCGTGGTTTCTGGTTCGATCCCTAACAGTGACACAGGAGCATATATTTTGAACTATATTCTTATATAGCATTGTGAACTTCAAATCTAAATTTTTTTTTTAATAAGATTAAATTCTTAAAAATTAAACGCATTTAAGCGTGACTACGCAAAAAACTAGTCTTGTTATTAAATTATTACTTTCAATAAAAAAAAATTAAAAGCAAAGCTTTATAATAATTTTCAGATTTAAAATTTCTTAAATCTGCCATTTTCAAAGAGAAATTTCTATTTTTAAATGAAATAAAATAATTCACTTCTTTATCTTTTAATATTATCAGCAAATTACGTTTATGCATATTTTTATCAAACTAAAGAAAAGAAATTTACAAACACACCGTGTTTTACAAATATTATGATTTAAATTTTGGTATTTTCTCTTTAAATTTTAGCTGCAACTTCTGTTTGGTTATAGAACATTTAAATTAGTAAGAAGCAAGCTTTTAGAAAAATTTATCTGTACACGGCAACAAAGGTTAGAGAAATTGCTAGTCGCATTAAAAAAAAGCTTTTTTTCTTTCAAAAATGCACTCCAAATTGATATATGTATTACTAGATGGCAGCACGAGATCGGTTAGCTTATTTAATTTGTAAAAATTTTATTTAGTTTCGAATATTCATATTCTTAAAAAAATAAATAGACAAATATTCTGATGTTTTATCACAAAGAATATTTTATTCTCGATTCTCTGTTTGAAATAAACTTCCCATATCTTACTAGATGTCTGCATCAAATGAGTAGGTAAATCTTGGTAGCGCAATCTGTTAACCTAGAATTGGAACTAAAATACTGAATGGTATCCGTATTGCGAATATTTTTCATAATGAAGCTATTACTGCTCTGTCTCACTGCACGTAAAATTTTAATTAAATCGACCTTAGTTTTAATACTATAATTTATTGTCAATCCGTAATTACTAGCTGAAGTTGCATTGCCTAGAATTTCATAAATCTCGGGTATCAAAATAATGTTGCAGCTGCAATATTTTGTAACTTAAAGTGCATTAACTCTGACATAGAAAGATGGAAATGAACCCAATGAATTTTTCGATCATTAAGCTAATAGAAAAAATTCATTCTATTGTTTTTAAATACTAATAAAGGTAGAAGTTCCTTCATGATTTCACAAATTTTTTCTTTTATCATTAATTTTTTATTTAGCTTTAATATTTTCCTCCGAAATATACCTCGGAGTTTTCTTTTCAATAGTTCAGATTTATTGTTACGCAATTTGTTTTCAACCGATCATTCTCGTTGAAAAAATAACCTGATTGTTGAAATGTATCGCCACGAAAAGTCTCAATCGTGTTCTGGATCGAATCCATTACTACATCAGAGCCATTCTCACTGTATTTGAGTTAGGAGATGCGTACGAGATTATAGGTTCTCTTCGGCTGAAACGTCCCTCTAAATTGAATATGCAAAGTGTCGTGAATGCATTCACTCGGTGTTGTCACAACAGGTGAAAAAATAACGAATTAGATTAATCCAAATAATTAAAAATGGATAGAAATAATCTATTTCAATGCCACAATTAAATTCCTGGAAATGAAAAATGTCCCTTCTAAATTTCCTTTCAGTTTCTGCCTATTAAACCAATCCTTTAAATTTCATGAACACTGTATTTAATACTTTTTACGCTAAACTCTGCTTGATGTGCTTTTTATGTCTAATAATATGCATAGCTTCCAGTTCTATTTTATTTTCCTGTAGACTTACTGGGTTTTGCCAGTTTCTACTGGTTTAATAAATTCCTTAAAAAATCCATATTGACATAACATTTTTGCTCGCTTGGATATTTTAATTAGTGACACCAATACATAATAAAGCGAGCCTCATTTATAAAACACGGTTAGCTATCTTAGGACGCATTAAATCCCTATTACTATTCAAATTATAAATATATATAATACGTTACGTAACATTTCAGGATCAGTTGATGTGAAATCATAACTGGAAAATAGTGCAGTTTTTCTGTTCTGACTAAAATTCCCCATGTAAAATATTTATATTTTGACATAGTAGATTATACGAAATATAAATTTTATATCTTTACTTATCCGTGTTGGCAGCTATGTATGTGCGGTAAGGAAAATAATAAAGACATAAGAAAGACATAAAGACTTCTGGAAAATACCAAGGATCTTTTCTTTGAAAGCTTTGTTCAGGATGATACCCGACTACTCCCTTACTACCCTGTGAGCTGTGCCTTTTTTTTTTTTTTTTTTTTTTTTTTGAGAAATGGAAGAAATGAATTTCTGTGGCCTCGTTTAAGACGGCAGCTTTTTTTACGCTAAAGTGAACTAAGGCAATCGGCCTAATTAATTAAAATTTTATTTTATGTGCTATCTTGTGCTTAGCTATATCAGATGCGATTATTAATTATATAAGCAAGAGACTGTACGAGACCGAATAAGGCTGAACACAAGCCAATCAGCCTGACTAAGGCAGGGCATACGGGCAGTTGCCCCGGATCCCCAAATCTAATGGAAGGTTTATTTTTGTTTTCTGAGTGAACTTTTTTTAAACAAAATGTTAGTACAGTGTAAAATCCGCAAGTTTTATGTTCTTCATTAATCTATTGTATGAACACAATCTATTTCGTAAATCCATGGCTAGTGCTGAATTTTCGCAATGACTATGGTCAAATTTGGCCAATCGAAAGCCTTTATTTTTTTTTATTACATATCGCAAAATGTGATATGTTTACAAAAATACAGTCTTCTGATTGCTTTAATTGAGCCATCGTCATTGCGAAAATTTAGCCGAATTCCGCCCTTTTGTCAGCAAGAATATGAATTTTACGCAGCTATATGACAAAGTTGATAATCCGTATGTTGCATTCGGCATGATGGACATAGAAATTTCAAAAAATCAATAAAATGGACCGAATATTTCGTCTGATCATGAGGGAGGGTGACATTTATAGCTATTTTAGGGGTTCTAGTAAATTTTCTTGTTCTATAATGAGGTGAAAATTTTAAATACCCCCATAAAGTTCGGTTCTTCATTACTGAAATAGTGAAGCAGAAGGGGCCCCCAAAGTTTTTTGCTAAGGGCCCCAATTTCACTAAGTCTGGCTCTGAAGCCAATATAGATTTTGAACTATTCGTTTTAAGTTCGGTGAATAAAATATATTCACTAATATAATTTAGTTCCTACATAGCAATGTAACGTGCTATCTTAATGTTTTTCGATCAATATTCGAATGTACAATTAGTAATAGTCTGCTTTATTAACGCATCTTTTGCGCTGCTTTAATGTGTTTTTTCTATTTTTTGCCTTTTAATAAAGGAAAATTTATTCTTCCCCATGCTGATTTTTCTCTTATCATTGGCAGATGGCAGCACAATAAGGTATTTGTAGTTTCCTTGGATTTTAAAGTAAGTTATACGATACTAATCTGAAGTGAATGGGATTTTATAAAATTTCATTTAAAGTTAGAAAAAAAAATCCTAATAGTTTAAATGATCGATAATGTGTTATTTGCATTTTTAAACTTTTTCTTCTTTATAAGAAAAAGTGTTAACATAATCCCTTTGATCGTTGTGTAAAATAAGTGTTTCTAATTGAACTACAGTAGTTTTCATTTGCCAGCAATAGTGAAACACATTTCATGATTCAATGCAATTTGTTTCTTCACTATAAAAATTGCATTGAAAACAAACTGTTAGTAAAGCTATTTCAAGTCTATACCGGAGTGCAAGTTAACAGCGGGTCCAATAACACTTCCGTCAGTTTCCAAAATGTGTGTTTCGCGTTGGGTCAGCGGTGAGTGGGGGAGGGGGCAAATTGATTAAGATCAATAGAGGCATAACATTAAAATTTGTGTGTATATGAAACAGAACGCTATACAACAGAGAAATGATCACATCCATCAGTCATTTAAAAACTTCCGTTTGAGAAAAATGTTCAGATAAGCCGTAAAATTTCAAAGCTATGAATTTTTTCCAAGTATCGAAATGCTAACCAATTACTCAGGATGACATATTACGGGGAAAAGTTCTTCACTTTGCATTTCGATAGAGAAAGCCACGAAGTTTCATATCTAAGTCATGAACTCGCTGAATTTTAATACACCCATGAATGCACGTACGATGAAAAGTCCTTCCAAGAAGGAATGTGTCGCAATTGTCACTTCAAATGTATTCATTTCCATCAAATCTAATTCAGCATGAAAATTCACATCTATCAAATCAGGCAAGAGATTTCCCGAAGTAAAATTTTCGATGGAGTAGTCATTTTTATGCATATAAGGCGCGGGAAACGTTTTGACTGCATTCTGTTGATTCACTTGTATATGAGGCCCATATACCTTCTAAGCTATGCGTCCGATCATCTTGCAATGGGCTCTCCTTTCATTCAGTGTAAAGAAAAATGCATAGGGAAGAACGGCTCACTTTCCTTGCATAACGAATAATGCCAACGGTTTTTGTGAGTATTTTGCCAACGGTAAAATTATTTTGCCAACGGTTTTGTGAATAATGCCAACGGTAAAGTATTTTTTCAAAATAAATTATTAGACCGTTCCCACTGTGTGATAGTTTTTCTTCACATGCGAATGAAATGCATGAGTCACTGAGAATCTCATTCACGTCACATGCCGCTGTGGTTTCTGGAATGTTAGGCTACTCCCCGCCCACAACCTATGTTATGAAATTGTGTACCTCACAAAAACAAATAATAAATATAATTTTTTTCCCTTTGTTGAGCCAACTGGTGATGTTCACACTGGAGTCTCTGTAGCGTTCACCCTGTAAAAGGGGCAACTCTATGTATTAAATTTCACTGATCATCGAATCAGTTGCTACTATCCTTTTGAATCTGGAAACCGACGTCCGTATAACGCCCTTGGAATCCACCCTTATGCTTTTTAAACTTTAAATCTCATTCTGGGTTTGAAAATCCTTTCGCACCCATTACTCAGAAGTATATCGCGGAACTTAAAAGAACGGAATTAATCTTTTATTTTAAATTAACCTTGTATTTAACCTTTTTGTTTAATTTTGTAAAAATAATATTTGAGCAAATTTGATTCGCTGTCCGTTAAGTTTCGGATCAAATGAATGTCTTCTATAAGGAGTGCGTTCTTGACAAAGTAACGAGTTCCACCTTTGCACAGCGTTGGATCTTTCTGAGTTCGATAAATGAAAGCATGACTTAAGGAAACAATTAAAATCTTACAATAATTATTATAAAAACAAGATTTTCGATGGGAGCTTTTAAGTAATCTGGGAAATCACTTTGGTAAGATTTCATTTTAAAATGAAGGAAATTTCGGGTTTGGAGTTTCAAATGAGTCTTAATATGAAAATGAGGTGGCAAACAGTACTGGTAATTAAATGAAAAGGCTTAATTAGGTTTCATATTAAGAATTCTTGAATGATTTTTCTTTTCTTTCCTACTTTCAAACCTTTCTTGGACTCATTTACACTGCATACAGTGAGTATTGAATGGAGCCATTTCGAACAGACTTAGCAACCAATGGCAATTAGTCTCGTACAGTTGCCTTCTTTTTCAGATATTTCGTCATCCTGCTGAATGATAAGTTTCTTTTATTGGGTTGAATGTTCCTGGTGTTGCATTCTTTAAACTTGCATCACCGGGTAAACATTCATCCCCATGTTGAAACGCATAACGGCGACTGGAGAAGTACCATCAAAGAAGGCTCTGGTGAAGAATGCTGACCATGAAGTGATGCTTTTATGCGAATGTGCTGTTTTCATAATTGCAGTACGGTTGTAACAATCATAGTTTTGCCGCAAGTGTAAAGAGGCCTCCACCCTTGCCATTTTGGATTACAGGTTATTTTTTGCCTTTTCTTTTTTTGTGCGAATCAAACTTCTGATGTTAGACAGCAACATATCTTCTAAAAAGGTGGAAATGAAAGGGGATGCTTTATTTGATTAGCATAGCTGCCATCATTTTCATTTTCTTTCCCTAAAGATTTTTATAGATGTAGTTTAACATGAAAATTGGCAATTTTATAAAATGTTGAATGAATCCCAGAATAGTAATTTATATCAAAGTTAGCTATTACTGGAATATCTTTCGCAAAAGTTGGCAGTTATGGAGTCTAATTTTCCTGAACTTTGAAGCAATCAAAATATGCGATCTGTTATGAATCTGTAAAAAAAAATTCTTAGAACGTAATTTCACTCAACAAAGGTATTTATCAAAAATCAAAAGAGATCTTAGAATATTTTACAATATTACTAACGGGTGCCACTCTTTAATCTTGAGGGCGCATCAGTCCAACCTCCAACTAATATTTATTACCATTTTTTAGTTTTGTAAATAAAGTATTAAAAGTTCTTTTTCCGTTAAAAAATGGTAACAATTCTCTGCCAAACCTATAAAAATTAGTTTAAGAAATGGAATTTAATAGAAATAAAACAATTAGATGAAGTGGAAAAATATGTAAAATATTGGTGTAAAAAAGCTGTTTTGTTTGCCATAAAAAAAGTAAAGTTTTTTAGATTGATATAATATGGATCATTCTCGTGTCAGGTATGAATTTCTGCTAAATAACGCTAGAGTTAGTTGGGTTAAATCTTTACAGAGTGGCACTCATGATTACAGTATTAATAGAAACTGCTGGTAATTGGATTGATTGTTCGGATTGGAGAATTGGTGTCGCATAAGTTAGTTTTATAGCTGATACAAATGCTGAATCTGATAATCCTCATTTGTTATAATTAATTTTTCTTTAATAAATATTAATCTAAAACTAATCTTAACTTCAACATAAAAATAAATTTGACTGACCAAATATGCTCATCACCCAAAACAAGTTCAGCGCCCCTCAGCATACACCCGTTCCAATTAAGAAACAATGACTTCATATAGTTTATTACATCTCATATTTCAAAATGCAACAGATTGAGAATTCCTTTGATAGTCCTTGAAAATCAGAATTTTAAATATAAAACGTGTTCCCTGACAAATATGATCTCAATCGGCAGTTTCTGGAAGCAGCCGAAACGATCATCGCCTCTGGTTCCTTTTAAAAAAGAACTGAAAGACAGGAAATTTTATTAAAGCCAGGAAATTTTATTAAAGCCTTAAAAACGAAAGACTCAACTAGTAGTATTCATGACATAATGTATTAAATATTACCTTACCTAAATATATTGCTATTTATACTTTTATTGATACTGTTATGGAGTACACTAACAGTCCCTTCCCCAGCTTTCATTGTTTATTTGACGAAGAGTTCTTTATTGTAAATTATTTACTAATTTTGAGGAATAGTTCTTTCATCGTTTGTATTTTGCTGCCACCAGCAATGTCGGTTAACAAAAAGAAGTGTATGCAATACAGTGTCTTTGATTTGTTCAATCGCCGAAGGCACCTTCTATAGCTTTGTTTATTTTTATGAAACTTTTCATTTTGAATTCTAGGTCTAAATTGGGATTGTTGTTTATAACTTTGACTTGGCCGGGAAAAATTTTGATTTTGTCGAGGATTATAATTTGGATTACCTGAGTTGTTAATGAATGGCCTCCTTGGTATCCAGCCTTGATATTGTGGCCTATACCCATTAAATTTGGATTCTGGTAATTTTGGTTTAGTTTCAGTTTGGGTTAAGACCGTAGGTACATCATGTATCATTTTTGAAACAATTGTGAGCCATTCAATTGGGGGTTTTGGGTTCTTTTAAAACTGTTTTAATTTGGGGAGGCAAACCTATAGATAGGCCCTCAATTATATGATCATCACTTAAATTTATTTTTCGACCTTTTCAGTAAAATATGAATTTAGGTCTTTAGCTTGGCCAGAAAATTTTAAATTTTGAAAATTGTTAAAGCCAAAGGGAGGTGAAAAATAATGCTCTTGAAAAAATTTCAACTATTTCTTCACATGAATTACAATTAAGGCAGTTATTAATATACAATTTCAAAGCTGAACCTTTAATGAATTTTTGAAAATTTCTAACTTTTCATTCGTCATTAAATTTAGCATCTAGAGTTTGTTTTTCGAAATGTTTGAGCCAGGATGTGAATTGAACACCAATGTCAGGCTCAAAGACTAGTATGTCTGGTTTATCTTGTACACTTTGATCCATACCTAATGAATTGAATGATAATTTACAAAAATTATCTGTATTGCTTTTGGCATTTTCATCCATTTTAAATTTAATTTTTGCGGCTCCGTAAGGGCATTCAAATAACCAAAATAAATTTTAACAATTAAATATTGCATTTAAAAGTAAATTAAATCTCATAGTTGCTTACCATAAACACTAAAACAAAATTTAAATTTTACAAAAATATTAAATTGATTCTAATTCATAACATATATAATATAATTAAAACGAAACTAAATATCCTATAAAATTTTTATGCTAGTCATGTTAAATCAATATATTAAGAATGAAATTCCTCAAAGAAGTAAATTTCAAAAACAGTAAATAAGTTTTTAAAATGCAAAAATAAACAATGAAAATAAGATCATTGAATAAAAATTAATAATCATTTCAAATGAAATAACAAGAATGAAAAAAAAATTTCAAAAATTATAATAATTTAAACACCATTTATTATTGTATGTGAACTTGTTCACCGTGAATTATCTTCAAATCATTAACTTTTTAGCTTTCAACTGCCATAGAGACACAGGGAAAAAATTGTTCACCATGAATTAATTATTTCACTTATTCACTTTTTTGATGAACCACGCGAATAGGTAGAGGCACTATCATAAAACATTTTCACACGCGAAGTCACCGCTTCAGGTGACATTTTTGGTTTTGCACTCTTTCACAAATCATCTTCCGTTGAAGGAAATCTCCTTTGAAGGACTCCATCGTCCCTCAATGAGACCGACAGGCAGTAAGCAAGTAGAGCCTCAGCGATTCCGAAACTACTACATAGCACTTGAATCATTCAGGTAGGCGGGAATCAAATCAGGCAGCGTAAAAATTCTGTTGAGGCAACTCTGCCGGACACATGAAAGAGGAATGTCTCAAGAATACCTTCTTTTAATTATTTTTGGCATCAGATTCGTTTAGTCAGGAATAGAGAGGATATTTCCCCCGAGCATTATCTGTTTCAAGAGCAATGTCAGTTCAACATTCAGACAGCAATGTCAATTCAGCATCAGTTTCGTGATTCAGCCAATTGTATTTATTTTAATTTTTGAGTTATATTTTGAAGAAGCATTTTAGCAATTATTATCCTGCGCCCGTTTCAACAGTTCTTATAATCCTGCTCGACTTGTAAAATGATGAAGTCGGACCGAGCAGGAAAACAGACACAGGATTTTAATGAAATCCGAGTACATAACTTTTATTTGATCATTCTTAGTTGAGTGGAGAGAGAAAAGTGATGTTTACTCCATCAGCAAACAGTCTTTCTGGTAGGGAAAATCTTGCAAAGAAATCCGAAAATGTCTCTATTTAGGGAAAAGAGGGAAATCTCTAAGGTAAAGAATAGGTGTAGAAATTCTATTTTGGGACTTCAAGGCTGAAAACATACTATTGAATCATAATTAGATTTATATTTCAAAGGAGGAGTTATTTTTAGAATCTTGTCTCTCTTTCACTGCCATATTAGGAAGCATTAAATGATCTTCTATAATGCGTAGAGTTACAAAGGTATGTACGACTGGAACCTGTTTACATCGAAATCTGTAAGTATTTAATGCGAGACCGATGGTTTTCGCATGTCTCTTGCTGAATAACGTGTTCCAATAAACATCTGCCGGAACCATCCGGAGATTTGTCCACACCCCCTCCCTTGTGGAGTGGGGATGTGAACTGTTATAACCACCAGCCTAACTTTAAATAAACATTTTTATAGCATATTATGGCTTTTGACTGCATTATTAAAGATAAATACAACAATGATAACAGTGATGTAGTCCTGTTATATATCTCTCTATATATTATATATATATACACTTCACTAGAGGGTTCCGCCCCCTGCTCACTACCGCTCGCCAACCCCCGATAATTGCTACGCAATTACATTTTCGTTCGCTTCGCTAACAAACTTAAAGTCGTTTTCCTGGAGATTAGCTGGCAATTTTTCTGCACCAACATCACATAGAGAATATGATAGGATTGTAAAATATCAGAGGAACTTATTATCAACATTCGAAACTTATATAGAGCAATTTCAATACAAACAATATTATAAACTTACATAAAACGAGGAAGTAATATTATTTAACACATTACTATAGGGCAGGGGTGGCGAAGCTTTATGCACCAACGTGCCATTTTTTCAAAAAATTGTTTAATGAGGTCATAAACGTGCCATCAAATAATTTTGACTTCTTGATTATTGGGAAAATAATAATACTAAATTTTATCAACTCAAAACTCTTTATTTACTGTTAAAAAAGAACATTTTGCAATGTCTCAATTATGCTTGTAATTCAACCTAAAGTAACATTAGTGTGACTTCTGTTGTTGCAGATTAGAAGACAAATGACTTATATTAGGTTGTAAGATGCTAGTTTAAGTAGATCTGTTAATGTTTTTTTGCTAGTTATTTATTTTTAGCTTGTTTTTTACAGTTATCGTTTTTTTTGGCATTAAATTGATAATTTTTTTTGCTAATTGTTTATTTTTTTGTTTGTTTTTGTGAATTTTAATTTAATTGTTAATATACTTCATAGTGAACTTTGTGATCGGTGGCGTGCCCAGAATATTGTGTCGCGTGCCATAAATGGCACGCGTGCCATTGGTTCGCCCTCCCTGTTATAGGGCATTAGCCGGAGATTAATCTCCGTATTCGAAGCACGCGTGGTAGAGACTAACTTATAGGATGCCGGACGCTCCCTTAATTGTAATCTATCTTTATTATTTTATGAGTTATTAAACATCAAAATGGGTACGGAACTTTATAAACACCCTGTATATACAGGGTAACAAAGAAATATAGGGATCATTTTTGAATGTTTATATTTCCAAAATTTATTACATAAATTCAGCGATGCTTCTCATCATGATAATAGATTTGTCTACAACGCTTTGGCCATGATTTTAAAGCCCGCAAAATGATTTCCTGGGGGATATTCTTCACCTCTTCTCTAATAGCTCTTTGAAGGCCTCTCAATGTAGAAATTCTTCTTTTATTCAGTTTGTTTTTCAGATGTCCCCATAGGAAACAGTCGCATGGTGAAGCATCAGGACTGTTTGGAATCCATTGTTCTGGTCTCAGGAATTGCACTTGCTGATCTGTTAGGAATTTCTGGGTGACCTTAGATGCATGCGATGGGGCACAGTCCTGATGGAACACAGCATCACCATTAGGGTACAATCTGCAGTAATCATCCTTAAGAAAGGGCTTTAATATCTTCTGTATATAATACTCAGAATTTATTTTGGCCCCAGGTTTCACAAACCGAGGTTTGGTCACACCATTAGCGGATATGCCCATCCAAACCATTACGCCTTTGGGATGAGGCCGTGTGGTTGATGGTCTCGCCTGTTCTGCCCGCGACTAAGATATTGAACTTTAGATTTAGCATTGGTATCAGATAGATAGATCCAAGCTTCATCAGTTGTAATGAACTTTCGCCATCTGTCCTTACGGAGAAGCTTGTAGAGGGGCCATGAACGTTGCCTCCTAATCTGCACCGATCTCTCACTTAAATGATGACATTTAGGTTTTTTATGGCATTTTTTCTTCAACTTTTGTTTTAGTTGATAGCTTACAACTTGCTGACTCACGTTATGAGCTTTAGCCATGCATGCCTGTGTAGGTGGATCCGGTTTTTATGTCATCTTATCAAGCTTCAGCAAATCTGATTAATTTAATTTGCTTGGCCGTCCACTTCTTTTTGGTTTTGCATTATCTTGCATCGATCAGAGTTTTGAATTCTTGATGCGACTGATATGGCTGAGTGAAATCGCAATACCTTTCTTTTTAAAATGGGTTTGTATAATCCTGTGGCTCCAGCGAAGTTCTAAAAATGCTTGTACTTGACCAATTAGCTTTTTGTCAAATTTCTTCAAAGGCATTTTTGTGATTTTATGAAATAGTATTGCAATTGAAAGTTTAATAGCAGAGCTTTAGATCAGTAAGCTATATATGTAAAAAAGATTTTAAAACTTTAGTGGTAGATAGCCACAAAAGTGATCCCTATACTTTTTTGTTACCCTGTACATGCTCTACGAATTGGGCCCTAAACCTCCTGCTATATAAGTAACAAAATTATAATTAGTTAATTAATTAACTTCAGTGAGATAACGCAAAACATAAATATTTTAAATAACAGGAAAACTAAAATAACACAAATTTTTCGCGATATGCTGAAATTTCTGAACTATGAAAAGAGAAAAGAAACATTTATTAACAAAACCAACAATCAAAAGTCTATTACAAACAACGGCAATTTTTTTAACGTTCGGTTTATGAGTGGTAATTCTGCCACAAAGTGATAAATCTTGAAAATTTCATAAGAGAAAACTTGATATCACGTAATATGTTAAAGGTAATACTCAAGCAGTTTTGCAAACTACAGCATTAATGTAATTTTTGAGTTAAGATTTTGATTATCTAACAATGAAGAATATATCACATCAAAACATTTTTTAAAAATTTTTTTAAGCAATTGCTTAGAATTTTGTTAGTTAAATAGATGTAACACAAGATGCTATATAAAATTTCGTTCAAATATTTTAGAATTTATAACAAATTTAAAATTCTGAAAAAGCGTTCACAAAAAAGTCCCGGATGCAACAGGTTTTTAATGATTGCTTTGATATAATTTTTAAGTTATTTTGAGATACTGTAACAAAACTTACTTAGCACCATTATTCTGAAACTTTAAAAAAGTGATAATGACAAAAAATTTAATTTAAAATTATTTAATTTCTAAATTAAATTTTAATTTATAAAATTATGCGACTATGATGAAGAATTTTGGAAGTCATTATGCCTACAAACACAGTGTATTTTAATTTGTTGTTGACGTATACCTGTTTAGGCAGAAGGGGTGCGATTGTTCTTGTATTTCAATGGCGCCATCTATGGCCAATAATTCGACTTCTGCCACACCATACGTCGCACCCGTCATTCATTCATCCACAGATCGTAATTTTGACCTGAATCAGAGAACGATCGATCCAGTACCCCCAGAAGTTTTGATTTCTTATGGGAACATGGAGGACTTTTGCGGCTCGACAGATTTAACGTGCATCAGTCACTTTACTACACGGGGAGTCTTCTACCGGCGGGGTTCGAACCCACGAGCTCTCGGACATGGGCCTAGCGCCTTACCGACCAGGCTATCCCGGCCGTATTTTAATTTAATAGCAAGAAATAATTTTCTAAATACAAACACTAAAGATTAAGTATAGTTGACGCCTATAACGTACTTAATCCTTTTCACACACACAAAAAAAAAAACAAACAAACATTAAGCTATGTGCAGTAATAAGTGTTTTCCTGCATTGAAAGTTTTTGATAAATTAACAGTCTGGGATACCCTGGTTGGCCAGCCGGATGAAGACTTCCGTGTAGTGACTGGTGCATGTTAAATCTGTCGAGTGACTAAGTCCTCCATTCTCCTATAACAAATCAGTACACTTAGGAGTACTAAGTTGGAAATGGATCGTTCTCTAGTTCAGGTCAAAATGACGATCTGTGGATGAATGTGTCCCCCCCCCCTATAAACTGTGTGACAGAAGTCTAATTCTTGGCCATATATAGCACCACTGAAATGGCATACAAGAACAACAACAGATTTAACAAATTACAAAAACCTTTTTGAAAACTTAACAGATTTATGATTTAAAAAATTCCTTTTTCGTAAAAAGAACTGTGATTCTATTTGTGGCTATAAAACCATTTTACTAATAATTTTAATTATATAACTCAATATCAATTTCACACATTTTATTCTTAATTCTACTCGATTTTGTAAAAAAATTTTCATTTAAAATTGTTGTCATAATTTAGTTAAAAAGTTATTAGGTGTTTTTAAATAATATGTGTACTTAGCAAAAACATTTTTATGATAATTGATCACACACTGAATTGATAACTAAACCTGAATAGAATGACAAGAAGTGTAAATTAGTGAATATTTCATTGGATCATTACTTTGTTTTTATAAAATTATAATCATTATAATTTTATAAAAACACAAAAATGGAAAAATTAAATTAGTATGTAAAATGTTTTTTCAATTTGGAAACAAGATTCAATATTTTGTTAAACATAGCAATAGAGTTCAATGCGTTGATGATCAGAAAATTAATAAAATACAGTGAATATTGTAGTTAAATACTTTTTTGAGAAGTAAAATTTTTATAGGGTCCCTAAATTCATTAATAATTGTGTGACTATGAATTGTTAACTTCATTTGTTCATGAATCAAAGGAAAAAGAAATGAATAAAAACTATTTGAAATGACAAATCTGAATTTAATACACTAGTATTTATTGAAGTAAAAGGCCAGTCAATTAACTTTTTCTTTTAAAAATTTTGCTTTTATAAATTATTCTTACACCTTTATGTGAATTAAGAGTACTGAAAAGTTTTATAACAAATCAAGCAAATTAAGACTACAAAAAGGTCTTAAATACTTTGTTCATTCAGTGGAAGGTGATTTAAAAAATCACAAATCTTTGTTAAATTCGTGAATTGTTCTGAACCCACATGGAAATATTTAATTAGACTTTCAAGTATTCTGCTGCTACTGATCAATGAATAGAAACCATGTGACGGAGAAAGAAAAAATATTATTATGCATTTAATATTTTTTTTTACCTATAAAAGTTTTGATCAGGGATCCCTCCCTCTTAACTCCCACCCCCACAACAACAAAGGCTCATACAAATTTTTTTTATTTAAACAATTATTTGGCTAGATCTATCTCGATTAGATTCCCAGTTTAAAATATTTTTTATAACACTATTTACAAAAGAATTAACATTGTGAAAAAGAATTTTTAAAAAAAAGAAGATTGATATGTATATCTTACATGCAAAGTGTTATATGTTGTTCTCTTTAAAAATTATATAATTTAACGATCCATTCGATTCAGGCTGTTGAACTCAAATTAAATGATAGTAAACACTTTTTAAAGTACTAGATAATTTTTGAACATGGATTAATTTGAAATTTCAGAAATTTTTTAAAATTTTATATATTTTACATATTACGAATCAAATAATTCTCTATCTGGGTGTCAATTTTATGAAAAATTAAAAATATTAAATCACAATATAGCTCTTAGAAAAAAAAATTGTTTAAAAATATCTCTTTTATCATATCACAATTTAATCATATAAAAGCATGCAATAAAAGTATAACATTTAAAAAGGTCTAATTTTAGGGGGCAACATTCGTTTCGGCCCATAGAAGGTCCTGTGAGAGATAAAAAATAATTCAATATATAGAAAAATCGGTATTTTATTACTTCAATGCATACTATTAGTTATTGTAATTGTCTCATACTCCAATTAATTTGTAATTAATTGGATAATTAATTAATTTGCTAATTAATAATTTAATTAACATTCGTTTCGGCCCATAAAAGGTCCTGTGAGAGATAAAAATAATTCAATATATAGAAAAATCCGTTTTTTATTACTTCAATGCATACTATGTATTAGTTATTGTAATTGTCTCATAATCCGATTAATTTGAAAATTAATAAATTATTCAGAAAATTAATTAATTATTAATAAATTGCTAATTAATTAATTGATTTGCAATCACATACTCCAATTAATTTGGAAAATTTAAAAAAAAAAAATTTAAAAAATTTGATGTCAAATTATTTTTTAAAATTAACCTAACAGGTTTTTCTGATAAACTACAGATATATAAAATTTTCGAAATCAATTTTGACAGTAAATATGCATTATATAATACGTGAAAGTACCACAAATTTAATTGGAGTATGAGACAATTACAATAACTAATAGCCTGCATTGAAGTAATAAAATACTGATTTTTCTATATATTGAATTATTTTTTTATCTCTCACAGGACCTTCTATGGGCCGAAACGAATGTTTCCCCCTAAAATTATTCCTTATAAGGCATACATCCCACTAGCTTATTTTAAAATTGGCGAGTCACACTTCCCTAGTTTCCCTTGTAAGTCTAGTACCTCTTCTTAATATATATGTTTGCTAATAATTTGAGAACGGGAACACCGAAAGCATGAACAGTGGTTAGATACATTAATTCTATTAAATAGAATCAGAGGTGCCAAAATTAGCTATTAGTAATTAAAAGTACAATAAGACAGCATTTTTGAAATTCAACAATTTCAAGGTGTATATGTTACTGTGAATGATCGCTGTTGACAATCACAGTCGCTTTGGTAAATGTTCGAAATATATACTAGTTCTAGTTAGGTGCCACTGCATCAGTACACACGTTTTTTTTTTTTTTTTAAAGGTCAAGTGCTACTGTCCAGTATGCATTTAACCGGTACTCTGAACACTGACATTTCTCCTAATCTATCCTCAGCAGATATTAAAATATCGAATAAATAGAATAATATCAAATCGGATCTAACAAATATTTCGGACATTCACCAAAGCGACTATGTGATTGTTGACATTCACCAGTGAAAGTCGACATTCCCTTGATTTCGGTCATTTACGGTAACATATATATTAAATTCTAATAAGTACATAATAGAGAAATTCCAACATAATTTTATTAAGTATTAATTTTTTTTTTATATAATAGAAAAGGTACCGAACTAAAAATTATACAACACTTAATATGTCATTATAAAATTAAACTAATTACTTGGAATCCATGTGGTAGTTATTAATTAATTGGAGTCTTTTTATAATTTGGCATTTGAACCACTAAAGATTCTTGCACAGAACAATTCAGACTTGAGGATAGTTTTTTTTCTCTTTTCTATAAAGGAAAGATGAGATTTCTTTGCCTTTTTTCACTTATTGTTTTAGATTTATTTAAGGAGTTGAAAAAATTTATCTTAGTTAAAATGCAAACAACAAATTTCATAGCTCGAGGAAACTTATGTTAGGCAGGCTATTACGGATAATCTCAAAATTTGTAATTTTTATTGCTCAACCATAAGACTGCAATGTTGTCCATGAAATCATATTAATTATGGATAAGTCACAACAGTTAGTATTTCCATTGAATTCAAAGACAGAAAACACACATAATAAGAAATTATTTTAATTATGACTACAATTCAAAGCAGGTTATTAAAAATACAAAGCAGAGAACTTCTCTCAATCATTGATTGGCAGATAACAATTTTTTTTCCTTCAATAATAGGTTAGAAATATAATTTATTCAAAAAATTAATTCCTCTGATATATATGTCTAACAACTTTTTACAAGTGCAAATATATTTACCATTTGACATAACAATTACCGCAGGTTAAACGCCTTTTCAACACGAAACAAATATGCTACATTTCACCCATATAAGGAATGCACAAAATTTCCAAGGAAAAAAAACAACATTTAAAATACAGTTTTTGCCAAATCCTTATCCTAAAGGAAGTCATCTAGCACTTAGTCAAAAGAACCATTGCTGATTTTTACACACCCAAGACCAAAAAGTAAAATTCTATTTCACTTACTATAGAGCATTTCTCAAAATGTTCAATTTAGAAATCTCCTAATATTAATGATCCACAAACATTTCACTAAATTTTAGAACCGATCATCACAGTAGTTTATAAAATAATATTAATTTCATGATAATTGTTGCGTAATGTACTAAATATTTTACACATAGGGAGTTTCATAGACATCAAAATAGAAAAACAGCCGGTCATGATTGGCAGTAAATATGCTTGAAATGTTGTGAATTATGTTTACTCATAATTTTGAATAGTAATAGGTATTTCATTCGTAAGAAATAATTGATTTTTTAATTATTTTAGAAAGGGAGTTCTGAATAAACTGAACAGAAAAAGTGGTTAAACTGATTTCTATAAATGAGGCTCGCTTCATTATATATTAGTAATATTTATTTAAATATTTAAGCAAGCAAAAAATCTGTGCAAACATTCTATTTAATAGGGATTTTTTTCAGGAAACTTAGAATTTGAAGGAATTTTCTAAAATGTACAAAAACCAGGAGAATTTTTTATTAAACAAGGAGAAACTGAAAAAATTCAGCAGTCTACGCGAAAATCCAGTAGAGTTGGTAGCTATGGATTATCATAAAGAATAAATTTGTGAAGAAAACTATCAGTTTTGTGATCTTTATGACTGTTTGCTATTTAATGAGTAGGCAAATGGCATTTTGTTGAAATTTTTTTATAAAAATACTTCAAGCCATTTGCAAAATCAATTAAAGGAATGATTGAGTTTAACATACTTCATAAATTTTTTAGTTAAAATAGCATTGCTGCAAATGTTAGATTTAGAAATGTATCAAAACATTAAATTTTTTTACAAAATCTTTCACACAGTGAAATACAAATTATACAGTGCTTGAAACATAAAAATTATTTTTTGGTGCTACATTTATTTAGTTGCCAGCACAAATGCTCAAAATTTCCTTTCAATTAGAAACATTTTGTTAAACATAACAAACTTAATTTCCCAATCTAGAAAACAATTTGAAGTTGGGAACAGTTCTATTATCATTTCAGTATTAATTGATAGTATACAATTTTAAGCATATTGCAGAGAAATTTTTACAGGAAATGAGTGGCTGCAAAATAAATAGTTTAACTTTTTGTTACAACAGTTGATTTCAAAATGGGTCATTTTACAGGCTTTGAAAAAAAAAATAAATTATTTTAAGTTCTACGTTCTCTCTAGCCCGTGAGAGCACCACAATTGGATAAAATGAGAAAATGCATTCTGAGAATGATGCAAAACAAAAAATTTATTTTTAAATTTGAGTTACGATTTATATAAATTCTTTTGTAAAATCTTGCATAAAATTACCAATTAAAATCATAAAGAGTTATGGATAAACAGAGTAACAAGTGCTCCAAGAAAAAAAATGACAAAAAAGAAGGAACACATAGACAAATTCATCTTGTGCATTCCATACATAGAGTTACTCAAAATAAAAAGTAATTAGTCTTGTTTTATGTATGTACAGGTAAATAATGTATCACACAGATTGTGATAAGTTATTTCAGTAAGTGTGATTGCAGGACAACCAGTCCTTCAAATTAATTGATTTTAGCTGTGAGCAAAATTGTTCGAAAATATTCCAGATTCCAATTGGATGTGAAGAACGGGCTGACTTCCAGTAACATTGGTGCTTGCCATTGGGGGTGGTGGGGGAGGCTGGCGTCTTGTATTTTGCTTTTGTCTAACCTGGTTTGCTATAAAAGAAAATAGAACACATTGAATAACCTAAACACGCCACAAAAACTACACATAATTTCCTGTATACGGAACCCTTACCTACAGCAAAGGTTCCCAACTAGTAAGGAATTTTATAGTTTGAAGAGGGAAATGAAGTTTGCATTATAAATCAAGAATATTATGACTGACTGTTTTTTAAGAAAATTAATTTAGGGTATAAATTAGCAAGCTCTGATGAGAAACTTAGTTTAAAATCTATTTAGTTTGTCTGTTTAAAAAGCTCAGGGCATTTTATCAGATGCATTTTTTGCACTGCAATTTCCTTCTGAAACTCATCATGGAAGAGAAATAAGTCGCAGAATTTTTGTCTTAATGGTGCGAGTCTTAAACCTTCAAATCAGAAAGCAGTTTTTGTTTTGCCTTTGCAAGTGCTATTCTCCATATCCAAGAATGAATGAAAATGACAGGCATCCCAGTTCTGAGTGTTTGCATGGCTCTTTATAATGGGCAGTCCTTACGATTGACTTGGTTTTAAAGTACATTTTTCTTTATCGATGAACACATTAACGTAAGGAAAAATATAAAATTGAAAAAGTAGGGTTTTAAATGCTGGGAGCTAAATTTCTCTCCTGCACATCACTTCCCTCTAAAATCATCTAGCACTATCCCGAGAGAAAGAGCCTATCTCTTTTATAACTAGTTCCTTCCCCAAATGATACTCCCCTTCTCTCACCATCAGGCCAGGGATCAATGACATTTGAGAGGGAGTCAGAACGTCGACAAAATTTTAATAAAAAACAACTAATAGCACAGTCTTTTTTTATTACTTGAAGTATTAATAATTTATTTTACTTAATTATTGGTTTGTTTACATAAAAAAAAACTATGAAAACATTGATTTATTAAAATTTTCCTCGATTTTATTGTTTAACTTTAAAATTTGTTTGAAGACTGGAATGTGCTTCTAGAAATATTGAAAAAGGGGGAAATGGTACAAAATAGATTGGGAACCATTGATCGATTATTACAAAGTAAAAATGAGTCTGTCATTTATAAAAATCAAATCTATTTTGAGAACATATGATTTTATAACGCGGATAATTTTATAAACCAGAAAGGATCACTTTATTAACAAAATTTTCAAAGCTACACTTTGCAAATACATTAAAAGCTAAATTGATCGCTACATTTATATTTTATTTTTACTGTTTCTAGATATGACATTTTAATTGGATAAGTTCTTTTTTTTAAAAAAAATTTAGTTTTTTTTTTTTAATATTAGCATATTTGTTTGATTAGCAAAATTTAAAGTTAAAGATTTTACATGGTTTGAAAGATTATAAAAGTTTTGTAACTTTCAGCACTTTTTTTTTTGCAATAAAGTTCATTTTTTAACAACAAGAGCTTTTCTGATATTTATTGCAGATATATTGGGTGCACAAATAAGTTGCCGCCATTCGTCACAATATGGCATTACCAGAAGGTTATGTAGAAATTGACTGTTGTTAAACGTCTTATTGTAAGTTTGTTCATCTCGTAACAACATAACCTTAAAGTTTTCGTGATTTTGTATTAGCATTACGTAATTGTTTTTGTGCAAAAATGTAGTTTTGTGCCAAATAAGCGTCATTAGCGGGAGCTTTTGATTTCCTTCTTTAATTTGAAGAAATCTCCAGTTGAGGTACATCGATAACTCGAAGAAGCATATGATGAGGCTGCTTTAAGAGAGAAGTTGGCGTGAGTGGTTTCAGAAGTTTAAACATGGTGAGTTTGGCGAGGTAGGTCGAAATTGTACGAAGTGACAAGGAATTGGAAGATTCATCCCAAACTCAAACAGAACTTGCTCTTACATTGCAAGTGACTCAGCAAGCAATTTCACATCGTTTAAAACTGTTTGGAAGGATCCAAAAACAAGGAAGTTGGGTACCACAGGAGCTGAAGCCAAGAGACATTGAACCTCGATTTTGCATGAAAATTGACTTTGCCATTTGGAAAAAACCACTTTATTTTCTCTGATTTATTAATTTCCTTAAAAATTTCACTTACCTCTTTCTTTAATTGTGTCGGCATACGATTTTCAGTTTTGAGCGTGATTTCATAGTGTTTCCCAATACTGATTTATTTATTTTTTTACCCTCCCCGTGCGAAGAACGGGTATTCAACTAGTTAGAAATAAAAATGTCAAATTGCAATTTATCCAATCTTTAATTTGTTTAACTATTGAAAATAAAAATGCATGTACAATTAACTAATAAAAAACACTTAATGATCATCTTATTCTTTATATGTAAAATCAGTTTTCATTTACTTCCTTTTTTACTCTTCTTTTACCCCAAAGCAAAAAAAAAAAAAAAAAAAAAAAAAAAAAAAAAGTTTTGAAGCCTTCTGTACTCCAAGTTCATTTTTTAGTTTTATATGAATAAGACCGAAATTTGAAACTGTTCTTTCGAATGATACTCAACCGTATAGACCAGAGTGTTGACCTAAGTTATGACATATAACTTAATAAAATAACAAGTAATTAAGAAATTAATTTTAATAACTGTACTAAATATTCATAGTAACTCAACTAAAATCTTAAATTGAGTGATTTAAAAAATTTAAATTAACTCATTTAATCAAATATTTATATATTTTGTAAATTATAAATAGATTACTTATAAGGCAATATATTACATTTATGATTTACAGGATATATTCGTGGACATATAAGCACGAGTGCATATAAATCTCAGTCCCTAATATTTCCTCAGAATAAGGTTTATTATTTTTTTTTAAATCAAAATTTTCTCAAAAATGTTTATATCTCTCTTTCTTTTAGTACAATAACTTTTTAAAAATATTTTTGGGAAGTAAAATTTATACAAGAAAAGAAATTTATTATGATTTTACAAAATTTTTGAATAAACGAGAATACGTTAAAAATTATAAGAAATCAAAATATATTGAAATAGTAAATTAAATTAAAGGTTCCACTCATAAACTTCAGGAATTCTAATAAATACACAAATTGACATTTAATGTTTTTTAACAAGGAAAAATTTGGAAAGTGACAAATTTTTTAATACTAAAAAATTTTGTAGGAACTTTTTTAGACTGATAAGTTTTCTTTGGACTGCCTGAATTTCCCTCAAAAACTCGGTTCGGATGGATTCGGTTCATATTCTGCTAACCTGCGCAACATGTAAGTCATAATAACAAGCATTAAGTATCAAGAAATTTATTTTTTAATAAGTTGAGATCAGACAATTATTGGCGACAACTTTAGTTTTACTTAGTCTAAAAAACCTGAATAATAAATAATTAAAATCAATATTTAGATTGATGATAATTAACAACTCATTGTTATTAGTTGTAATATATTAAGAGTACCAACCCAATTAATAATTTAACAATTTTGGCTATATTTTTAATAAATGATATATCAGGGTGCATATCCATATTTTTCAACAAAAAATAAACACCTTTTAAGTACTTTTTAAGCATTCAAAAAATATCTTTAATCACTCACCAAAAATAATCATAATTAGGATCAGTAATAAAGTTATTTTTTTCTATCATTTAAAGTTCTTAATTTATAAATATAAAATCAATAAAATTCAAAAACTTTACATAATCATGATAAAAATAACTAGTTTCTGATAAATATTGGAGAGAAAATTGTGAAAATCAAGCATTTTTTTTAAAATTTAGGACGACAATCGACACAGCAAAGAAAAAATCTATTTTTAAAATATAGAAAGTCAAGCACTTTTTACAAACCCAGAATAAAAAAAGTACCTTTAAGCACTTTCAAAAAATGTAAATCAAAAATAAGCACTTTTTAAAAATGCTATGCACCCAGATAATATAAATGTTAATTACAGTAGTACATAATGCAAGTATTGTGCATGATTTAATGTCTAATAAAATGTCCCCAATGTTAACAAAGAAACTTGTCCCAAGTTGTCAGATTTCGATAATTTTTGACATGTCTAATCAAAAGCCAGTTTTTTAATGTCAAAATCCAAGCTTGTAATTAGGATATGCACACTAATAATAAAAATTTCCTCTTCCTATTGTTAAAAGTTCTTCATAAAAACATTAACAAAATGCAAAATAATTTCTAAAGACTTACATGATCATGATAAAATAACTAGTGCTTGACAAAGAACTCTTTTCTCGAATTTTAAAGATATTCAACATTAAGTGGTTCATTTTATTTTTAAATTAATAATTGTTGAATTCCATGCCAACTGAAACCAGTAGTAGAACAGAGGGGAAATCACACAGGTATTTTATCATAAAAAATGTTTTATATATATGTGAAAACAAAAAAATTGTGCAATGTTTAATTAAATGGCATGATATTTCCCTGTAACTATTTGTCAAATTTGCAAAATGTCCCCTCTGTTACATTGCATTTTTTGAAGTTAATAAAAATGTGTAAGCAATTTTAAAAGTCTAATAACAAATTATTTTACCTTGAAATATGATAGTTAAAAAAAAGTTACAAATAATGTTTAGGATGTTCCAAATCACAGAATATAGCGGAAATAACAGTGCATGTCAAAAATGAGGAATTTTCTTTGTCCCCTCTGTTACGGATGCTTTTAAGGCTCTATTATTATTTTACGCAATTAAATAAACATTGCACCTTAAAGTAGCATATTATTGCACAATTTTTTGTTTTCACACATATTTAATAAATTTTTAGGATAAAATACCTGCATGATTTCCCCTCTGTTACGCTTGGAATTCTACAATTACTTTATTTAATTATGTAAAAAAATTAATTCAAAATTATAATTCAACTATTATTTAAAAAGGTTATAGAGTGTATTTTTTTAGATTGAATCAAGAGTTATTTATAAAAGCACATTCAACAAAACATTAAAAAGATTAATATTATTGATTATACTGAATTTATAAGGATATGTAAATAATTAAGCAATAAGAAAACTAATAACAATTTTTGAGTAAAATTTATAATTTTGACTTATATAACAAATGTAAATTAGAGAATTGCCCCTAAAAATGTTTATGATTATTATTTGTTACTTGGTTCAATATTTCTTTAATGAAATGATTAAAAAAATTTAATAATTTTGAAATGTAAATACAATGAGTATTGAAGCTAAAAATTTTTGTCAGAAGTAAATTATTACAGGTTCCCTACATTCATAATATTTAACAAATCTGAGATAAATGAATTTTTTGATTTCAATTGTTTACAAATAAAATCATTAAGAGATTAATTGAAGTTTTTAAAATGACAAACCTGAATTTTTTTTTTTACATAACTAAACATAAGATTTTTTTGCTGCTTTTAAAATATTAAAAGTAATAATATAATAATTAATAAAAAGTAATAAAGTTCAATAAAAAATTATAAAAACATTATGCAATTGGTGGACAGGTAAAAATATTAATCTTAAAATTCTTAATTAATTCTTTCATTTACTGAATAAAAGAAAGATGGAAATTTTGAGGCGATAAAGCTTTGGGATTTTTCACTGCTCTGGGGATCCACATGAAAATACATAATCAGTGAATGAG
Organism: Parasteatoda tepidariorum; assembly: GCF_982258835.1. NCBI lineage: Eukaryota > Metazoa > Arthropoda > Arachnida > Araneae > Theridiidae > Parasteatoda > Parasteatoda tepidariorum. Next base: position 1,513,655 of record NC_141760.1, read on the forward strand.
ATCCCCAAGTCAAGATAATGGTACTGAACTATAAATAGAATCTCACGACATTTGCTCGACGATGGCGCATCACCAACGATGAAATCAAAAAGAGAAGTAAAATTTTCTATTGCTGTTAGGGGAAAAAATTTGAAAATGCTTAGTTGGCCCCCGTAATTAGCAAAAAATTGAAAGATTTTTGCTGTTCGATACCAGAGGGTGGAAATTGAAATCCAGAATTGAGAATCTCTAGCAAAATGCCACAAAGTTGCACATGAGAGGGCAAAAATCCTTCAAACAGAATCCAACTCAGTATACGCATATGGGGATCTGCAAGTATTTCATCAAACATGTAAAACAAATGGTGTTTTCATACACTACGGACCAAGGGTACGCCGAAATAGATTGCGATTCAATTAATTGTGAAAATGTCGAATAGAACAAGGTCTTTTTGAATAATTCATGACAAAAATAAACACGGTAAAGAAAAAATATCTTATTTTGAAAAAGGGGAAATTGAGCACTTTTTAAAAACACCCACTGAAAAAAGCACCTTTAAAGGCTTTTAAAAAAGGAAAGTCGAAAATAAGCACCTTTAAGCCCTTTTTAAGAAATGCTACGCACCCTGTAATATGTTTTGTATTTGGATAAGTAAAAAAAAAAAAAAATTATCATCTGATAGTCTATAAAAGATGGAATCTTTATCCCATCTTTTATAGACTTATAGTTAATCATAACCCTGCTGAAAAAGCTGTGTGAAATAATCAAATCCTCATTAAAATTCCTTCATTCTGGGTATTTTCTAAGTAAAATTTTATTGTTAACAATTTTTATTTTTTTTAGAATGTAATAAATTACTTGATTGTACAGTGTGTTTGTATTTGTTAATTATGGTTTCATGTCATAAAAATTCCCTCTGATCCAATTCATGAAAACTTATTACACTCTTTATAATTGTGAAAAAACAAGAGCATACCCAAAATGAAACAATTTTAAAGTTTATTTATTGGTAACAGTATATTGTAACCCTATTAATATTGTTCAATTTTGGGTATTCTAGTTTTTCCCCAATTTTAATGAACATAATAAGTCTTTATTTGTAGAATCATGTCGATAATCATTATATGCTGAAAAAACTTAATGATAATCAAACTCTAATTAAAATTACTTCTTTCTGATAAAGAGTGCAATCACTTTTTAGAAGTTCATCTTACAAGAGTTCACCTAGTTAGCAAAAAATCTAAAATAAAGTATTTTTATGCAAACCTTTACTGGGATAATTTTTCGTTGAATTAGAAAATCTGTCAGGTTTTGGCAAACTTTGTGCTGGATGAAATTTAAACCGGTCTTCAAATTCTAAAGAAAAAAATGAATCTCAGTATAAGTTCACAATTTATAAAAATATTAGCAAAACATTTGAATAATTCTAAGACAATTAAATAAAACCAATTTTAACACCTAATAAAGTGATGGTTATAAGAACATAGAAAATTTAAAAGTATACTAAAAGTACAATAAAAAAAAGCATATCACCTTGAATAGCTTTAGTTTTAATGATCCAATTTTCATGTAATAAGTGTCAATCCTAGTGGTTAAAATGTTGACCTAATGCTAATTAATTAGCGTTATTGAGTAATGAAATCAGAGAGAAATATGCTTTCGCTGAAAAAACATGTTCTGTATGGAGGTATTTGTTTGACTATCAAAAATAAGGGGGATAGCCACAATCTGGTAAAAAGAGTTTCAATAGGGATGAAAAAACAGGTAAGAAGGGTGATCAAAAAATTATATTACTAGATCAATTTAATTTGTTGTATTTCACCATTTCTATTGAATTTAAGGAAACTAAAACCTTTTTTGCTTAAAACTATAACATTCGTTCATTCAATAAAATTTTTTTAAAAATCTATTTAATCATAATCAAAAGGATTTTGATACATAAGGTATGCTAATCTTTACATAATTTAAACCTATGTCATTTTAGGTGCTTTCATTTAAATCACACTAGAGCTGTACAATGGTCTGGGAAACATTGTGGATCAGAAGACAGGTCATAAAATTTTTTTTTTGTGAGGCTACTTCCTCAATTTACATGTAGATCAGAAGGGGAATAAATTTTTTTTCCAGATTCCTATACTCACGGTACTGCTTAGCGACCGACCACAAGACTTTCGACATAATATGACACATTTGGTGAGTTCACAAACGTAGTTTAATATTTTCGCTTATCAGATAGGCTGATACATCAAATAGAATTTTTGCATGCATCACATTATTCATGAAGCTGATTGTTAAGTTTTAAATCATTTAACATATATCTTTAACGGAAATTTATAATAGCATATTAATGTAATTTACACCAAAAAATAATAATTCATAAAATGTTAATAAGTTTAGACACAGATTCAAATAAGTTTATCATAAAATGTAGTGTAATAAGGTAATATCATACAATTATGTTAAGAGTAAAGAAACAACTCTTTCAGTTTAAGTCTTAATTTAGAAAACAATCAAAATCATAATAATAGCAGAGTAAAATAAATATCACAGCCTTTGAATGTGGCAAACAAAAGTATTTTACAGGAAAACAATACCTTTATGATTTTTGTTAATTTTAAGCTGATGACAACTAAAAAAATATGGAAATTTATGCGGGATAAATGCAACATATTATGCGATTTTCAAGCCGATGAAAATGTACTGACAACAATGATAACTGCTACCAGGGTTGGCAAGATTTTGCCGCAGGTGGAAAAAACCATGGTAAATACCGGTAAAAACCGTCCTGGCAAAAACAGGTTTTTACCAAGCAAATTGGCAAAAACCTATATTTTCCATGATGAGAGGACAAAAACACATTTTTGATACAAAATTGAAATATATACTATGAATATAAATAATTACAAAAAAATTAACAAAATTATTATTCCATAATTGAATGATAATGTAATAATATATCATTTTAGTAGTTTAAAACATTATTGATTGGAAAATTTGTGATTATTCCCTTTTTTCCAGTGAAATGAACTTATTTTAAATTAATATAACTATAATTTAAAGCATAAAATATCTATCAACATGTGTAGTTAATTATTGTACAAATAATAAATAAAAAATTTTATAATAAATAATAATATTATAAAAATAATAATATTTATTTATTTGTAAAAAAAAACATTTATTTTAGGATTCTAAAATGAAAAGAGATCAAAAACTTTCAATCTTTTAAAAATTATTACCCTTATATTAATTATTAATATGTTAAAAATAATTTTTTCATGTAATGTATCAAAATTATTATTCCTTATGATTGATTTAAATTTGTTTCAAGTATTTTGTAATTATTTAATCAGCAATTTAGATAATTTGGTTTTTGCCGGTTTTTACCAGGTTTTTGCCACTGTCCTGGCAAAAACTCCAACCCTGACTGCTACACCATCATTACCATCATAACTGCTACACCATCATAAATAATTAAATTTAATAGCCTATTTTGAACATCAAATAATAATTTATACACCCCCTCTTTCATTATCAATAAAATAATATTAAAAAAAAAAAAACTTTAAGAATATACTCATAACTTATATTATGAAATATAATAATCTTATCCCCTAAATAAAAGAACAATTAAAGTAGTAAAAGAACTTGAATGAATGATTTTTTTAAAATAAAATCATCCAAATTTAATTAAATCACAATTTAAATTATGCCAACCCAGATAATTACAAAAAGAAATATTTTTATATTGAAATGAATTAAAATAATGCAGAAAAGTTCTTTAGCAAGGCTCAAATAATTGGACTAAAAATACATCCTTTCAGTCATGATATTTCTAAAATATGAATCTAGAAAAAATTTATAAAACTTTACACTTTTTGCCCCAAAAAACAAGTATCTGGCACTGAATATCAATAAGAAAGTTTTTTTGAAGAACCTGGTTATGAATTTGAAAAAACAAATGCCACTTTGTAATTACAAAGTGGCATTTGTTCATTCAAATTCATAACCATTGCAACATGATTTTCTTCTATGTTGAAATGGTAAATTTTTTTTTGCTTTTTTAACCAGAACTTAAACAGTGCCGCCTAAGAAAGAATGTGTAGAATCTAAAATTATCAAAGATAAATTTTGATCAACAATCTTTTTTACTTAATTTTCCTTGTTTTTTATTTTATTTAGTAACCCCTATAACTTTTCTTATAATTTACCGAAGAACGATGCCCAATATTTTTATCAGCATATTTACTTTTTCTTTTTTGAAAAATTAATTTACAATGTATAAGAGCTTAAATATTTATGAACAGTTCATTAATAAAACTTATTATAATGGACTGTCTTGAAAAATTAAATAAAACTGAGTTAGTTTAAACATATTTTCAACTATTATTCTTAGAAAAAGCTTCATGGAAATAGAACATCAAGTTTAAAAATTGAAGAGTAGTCGTTTCATTTGTGGCGTAACTACCACTACGATTATGAACCATCAATTCACTACTATATGAGACTCTCTTCAATCTTTTAATAGATGGTCTTTCACCACACATTTCACAAATGATCTGCTTTCAAACTTAGCACATTAATTTTTAATTTGTTAGTATTATGAGAAAGAAATTAGATTATGAAGTCTTTCCTCTCTACAAAAAGTAGTGAGATATTTAAGTCCCACTGCGACACTCATAACCTGACATCTATTTCTTGGCTATTGTTTTTAAACAATGCTAAGGACACAAAATTTTTTCTTTCCATTTTTTCTTGCTGCATTTAGAATAGCTTCATATTTATAGTGTTTAAAAGAGCACATTTAAAAAGTGAGTGAAAGGACAAGAACAGATAAAGAAGATAAACTTTGAATATCGATGGAAACACAGGCAGACAGACTTTGTTTTAGTTTAAATAGGAAAAGCTTTCATTAAATTTTTTTTATCAATTCTTTATATCATTATTATAATTATTCTTTTTAATTATTAATGAATGATTCAGAAAAGAAAATTCAACTTATTACTTTTGCCTACTTTTTTATTTCATATTTTGTTTTGTATTATATGCTGCTTATAATATTAAATAAATGTATTTTGTAAAGTAAAAACACTATTTAGTTAAAGTATTTAAAAAAGGACACCATTTTAAAGAAAAAACAAACAAACTAAATAATAAAAAAGAAAGGCAATATATATTTTGAACTGTATAGATCAGTGTTTCCCAACGTGGGGCCCACGCCCCACTGGGGGGCAATTTGATTGTTAAGGGGGGCAATTCAAAAATGGACTCGACACGAGTTTAACCCTTTTGCTCCGGGCCATTTAAATGCAATGCTAGATTTCGGTGCCAAAATTGAAAGAAAAAATCAAATTCTTAAATAATTGCAGCCAATAAATATTATAAATTCTTTTGACTAGACCAGAATATCAAATGGGTTTTTGGCGTCATCAAGTTAACCTCTCTGCAGCCGACTCCACGTGGACTTTTATACTTTAAAGAAAAATTTTGAAAAGAGGACAACAGTAAAGTCTCTATTTACTGCTCACACTTCAACTCATAATCATATTCTTGAGGCTAGTTATCAAATTTTTTTATTCATCGCTAAATCTGGAAAAAATCATACGGCAGGAGAGAATTTAAAAAAACCATCAATATTAGCATCTATTAAAACGGTTCTTGAAAGTCAGTAACAATACTGTTAGCAGAAGAATAGACAAAATGAGTGAAGATATTGAAAAACAACATGTTGAAAAGAAGAAAATTCTCAGTGCAAATGGATGAATCAACTTTGATAGACAGTGTGGCAGTATTGATGACTTACGTAAGATATATTGATAAAGGGCATTTTGCGGAAGAAATGTTGTTCTGTAAAAGATTAGAAAGCACCACTACCTCCAACGTTATATATAATAAGCTAAAAAAGTACATAGATGTCAATAATATACCAATAAATACATAACATCTTGTGCTGCAGATGGTGCTCCTAAGAAAATGGCTGCTTAAAATTTATGAAGATGAGAATCCAGAAATGATTCTCGTGCATTGTGTTTTTCATAGGGAAAACTTGGTAGCTAGAAAGATCTTGCCTGTTCTAAATGAAGTACTACATTCAGTAATAAAGTGCATCAATGATATTAAAGCTAATGCCAAATGTGAGCTTCTCTTCAAGCTATTTAGTGAAGAACAAAATGCAGACCATGTGAGACTTTTACTTCACGCTGAAGTAAGATGGCTCTCTAAAGGGAACTGCTTGAAAAGATTTATGGAACTGTTTGATATTCTTAGTGATTTTTTAAGTGACAAACCTAAAATGAAGTATCTGCTAACAGTCAATGATAAAGCATTTGTGAGTTATTCAGCCAATATCTTTGAAAAACTAAATATATTAAATAAGCATCTTCAAGGAACAAATAAAACTCTTGTTGATGCAAAAGCGGAGATATTTGGTTTCATTACCCTTATTGAGTTATGTCAGATATATATTAACAACAAAAACTTAGAACAGTTTCATTGGCTCCAAAAATGTGAAGTAAATAATACAGCTTTTCTTGCTATTGTCGATCATCTGAAAATTCTATCGGCTGATTTAAAAGAAAGATTCTATGATTTAAAACAAATTGATTTTCCAACAAGGATGATGCAGACAAAGTTAGTGGATTTGTCTGATATATCAAATGTGCAGTATCAAGAAGAACTCGCAGAAATGCAAAATGTTAAGTCAGTTAAAACTTTATTTAATATAAAGGGAATGATGGCATGGCTTTGTGAGGAAACAGAAATCAAGTACCCAAATTCAACCAAATGTGCAAGAAAACTATTGCTACCGTTTCCATCTTCATATTTAGCTGAATTTGGATTTAGTGCTGTAAATGATTTACTGCTAAAAAAAGAAATCGTCTGGATATAACACAACGGGGATACTTGAGACTGAAGCTAACCAAATTGGAACCTAACATAAAATCTCTGTGCAGCAAGGATCTCACTAAATTAAAATATTAAATTATTATAGAAAAATCTTTATTAAAACTATTTGAATTTTAGTTTTTCATTATATGTTTTGAAAATTTTCTTACTGTGGTTCGTTAACAATTTCCTAGTGCTTTCTTCCTAAAACCTATCATTTAAGTTTCTTAAGTGAACAATTAAATTTTTTAATATTAAAAATTATGTATATGTTACTTAGGGGGGCATAAGAATTTTAGAATGACTTTGGTGGGGCATGGCGCAAAAAAGGTTGGGAAACACTGGTATAGATACACATAATTTTTCATACCATGAAAACACTAAAAATATCTAATATTAATTTCCTCAATTATTTTACTGCTTAACATAAAAAGTGCCCATTTTATCTTAGCTTAATATTAAACAGAAATATTTTTAAATTACTGTTCATTTCATTTATATTTGAAGCAAGTTAATAACTAAACAGTAAATATGATTCTTTATGAAAATGTGATTCTTAATTTGAAAACAAACTACAACAGACGTTTTTTTTTAAAAAGAAAAATAAGAGAAACGCTTCACTCTCAAAAACTGTGATTTAATATATATCGCAAAAGATGCATTTCAATTCTTTGTTATAGTAATCCTATTTCTGTCATATGACAATTTGTTTTTTAAGTTAACGTAGATAATAAAAATCAAATAGAGCGAAACCTCTCAGGAGTGATAACTATCTGTTCCACAGTAAAAGGGTCATTGATGAAAGTCGGACGTTCTCAGAGGTTACGTGCGTAGACTTCAAAATTGTTATCGAATGTACGCGAGTTTTTGGGAAACTATTTTTAATCAGTGTCATTTTCTCGATGTGTCAATGCCACTTCTGTCAGCGTCACGAAAGCGGGAGCAATGCATGAAATTTAGCGTTCATCATAATGGTCCTAACAATTATAATTATATGTCAAAACAAAATGACTCATTAGTAGAGCCCGGATTTTGATGACCTAAAAATTCTCAATTAATGCCCTTAAAAAGTGCAAAAAATGCCCTTACAAACTGCAAAAAATGCCCATAGAAGTGCAAAAAAGCCCTTAAAATGAGAAAATTGCGCTAAAAATGCCTTATGACAAGACTTAAATAGAAGTAAAAATATTGAACTAAAACAATGTTTTACTCTTTAAAATTATTATGAGTCGTTAAAAAAAATATAAAGCAATGCAATACTTGTTCTACGTTGATTAAAGTTTGAAAAATATGTTTTATATCCTAAAATAACAAAAAAAAAAGGAAAATATATTGACTCCAAAACATTTTCATTTTGTATAGAAACTTAAATGAATATAACAACTTCCATCTCATAATATTACTAAATATCAAAATTACAATGGATTATTAAATTTTCTTTTAATATTTTGAAATGTAAACGAGCGTCTCTTGTCTGAAAGCAAATTTTTATACCAGGAAAAGCTTCTTTCAACGTCTACTGATATTATTGGTGCGTACTTGAAAAGGACGGTCACACTTACTGACAATTCTTCTTCAATTTGAAAAGATGTTGCTTCACCTTTTAATATCCTAGAGATTTTTTTCATTGTTTGGAAGTCAGTGTAACAATAAAAAATTATAAAAAATAATAAAAATTACAAAAAAATTAACAAAAAATTTAAAAAATGCTTTAAAATGCAAAATACGCCCCAAAATTTAAAGAAAATGCCCTATAAATCTCAAAAAATGCTCTAAAGGACAAAAAATGTCCAAAAATGCAAATGTCATCAAAATCCGGGCCTTACTCATTATGAATGATAGAACTATTTTAAATAAATAAACAATTAAGTTTTTTGTTTAAGTTTGGATTTAATTTTCTATCATAAAAATGAGTTATCTTCAAAAATTGAAAAGAGGTTTGTAAGAGATGCTTGTTTATTTTCGAATTTAAATTTTCAACTATAAAAGTAAATCAGAGATGGCATCGTCTTTAGAGCAATCTGACCGCAACACGAGGTTGTATCGTCAAAAAGAGTTTTCTAATTTAGAGTCTCACAGAAATATTTTTTTGGTGTTTCTTTATTTGACCTCTTCCGCATCGGGTCACTGTGAGAGATTTTAATGGTTTCTTTCAGTCTATGGAAAGTGTTCTTGAATGGAGGTGGTCATTCCTGGAGGTTAAAATTATCGAGACAAAGATTGAGGAAATTGATTTTTTTAGTATTACATTTATTTTAATATAATTTGTTTTTAATTCATAGTTTACTGAATGGAATAAAATCTACCTTACTTCCTGGTAGAAGCAAAATGAGGAAATGTTGCTACTGGGCCAGTAGTAGCATTTTTAACACAGGCTACTTTTTCAAAAGTTTTAAAGGATTAAAAAAAAAAAAGAAAAAAAAAAGAATTCGGTGAATAATATTATTTCTTTTGAAACATTTTCCAAAATAGGATCAACATCATAAGGTGCATTTTTAAAATGAAACATTCTACTGAGAGCACATGGCATAAAATTTTGGTTTTTGACAAAAAGAAAAGAATGAATAAAACATTTTTGAAGCATAGAGAAACCATTTAAGAGCTCAGTGGATCAAAAAGACACTTTTAGAGAATTGGATTAAACTATATAGTTTTGTTGCTTTGCTCAATTTACATGCTTGTAGTATGCAAAGTTCACCCTAGGAATAAAAAAGAGCGCTTCCTCTCTGAATTTGATTTTTGCACTCACTTAACAATTTATCATAATGTGCAATATTATGTAACAACTGAATTTTATCCTCAAAAATTTTTAAATGATCCTCTCGTACTATTTTATGCATGGCCTGACGGGGGCCCGGGGTAAAAGCTTCTTTGGGAGCCCCCTCCTCTGCTTCACTATGTCGGCAATGAAGAACCGAACTTCATGGAGGCGTTTAAATTTTCACCTCATTATACACATATAGCGAGAAAATGGACTAAAATCTTAAAAAAGCTATTAAGTCCTCTCCAATAGTCAGACGAAATATCGCTCTGTCCATTTTACTGATTTTCTGACAATTCTACATCCAGAATGCAGTTTTCTAATGGTTAACTTTGTCATTTAGCTGCAAAAAATTCACATCCTTACTGACTTTAGGACAGAATTCAGCTAAATTTTTTCAATTAAGCCAATTAGAAGTCCGTATGTTGATAAACATATCCCACTTTGCGATATGTAAAAATACAGTCAGTCTTTTGATAGGCCAAATGTGTCCACCGTAATTGCAAAATTTACCTAAATTCCGCACTAGAAAGCCACGAATTTCTGAAAAATGGATTTTTTGAGTTTTTACAATAGATTAAGGAAGAAGCTAACATATAACTGACGGATTTTACACTGCACTGACATTTTCTTTAAAAAAAGTTCATTAAAGAAGGAAACCTAAAATAAACTTTTTATTCGATTTGGGGCACCCTCCTATGTTGGGCCAGGGGCAATTGCTCCGTATGCCTATTCCTTTGTCAAGCTCTGATTTTATGAGCATATTTGAAAAAGTAGTTCTCTCTCATTATCAAAATATGAGAAAAATTTGCAGTTAAGAAAAATAATTACAGGCATGCTAAAAAACAATCTCTGTGCATATTTCTTTTTTCAAAAAAATGTAAACCCCCAAAAAAAGATATTCATAAAAATTTAACGGGCTGAGAATAATCCTGACAAAGTAAATATTTGTAACAGTAATCAGAATTAAACCTATAAACACAGATAATTATATCAGTGTGTAATTAATATTTAAACACTGAATTAATTTTTTTCAAAATGGAATCTGGCAGTATTTTTAAGGAATTATTATTAAAAAAAACCCAGCAAAGATTGTGATCATAGGGCAAGCTGCCTTTAAAAAAAAAAAAAAAAAAAAAAAACATGTTTAGGGAGAACATTGTAGTATATTTATGAGGGTATAATATACAAAATGACAGAGAGGTACATTGATCTGCCATGGGTCATTTATAAAAGAGAGTTTTTAATGTTTCTCATTTAACACATGTGTTTCCTATTATAGATTCCTATTATATATATTCCAACAAAAAAAAAAAAAAAAAAATCCGCACAACCCCTATTTGGAACAAAATGACATATATTATTTTGACTTGTATATACAAGAAAAGATTTTCAGAGATTATAGTCGCTCAGTAGGTGCCTCAGTGGATTCTTATTGCTCAAATTGGACCGAATTTTGAATGAATTATTATTTCATCTAAACACTGTATTTTGAATTCTTTCAAAATTGAGAGGTTTTGCATCATTTCACTTGGATCATTCTTCCATTCCAAAAACATTATCATTTAAATTCACAAAGATCTTAGGATAAAGCTAAACAAAATAAAATAAACTTATACCCTTTATCTAATCAACAAAAAACTTATTTTGTTATAAATAGTAGCAATTTCAGTTATGAAAACATGTTTTACAAAAAGTTTGTAGAATATCAATCCATTAAAAAAAAAAATGAATGAGGTAATTACCAGAAGAAGTCTTCATGGAAGAAACTCTAGCAGGTGGTGGGGGTGCCGCGTTCATCGACGGCATCGCCTTTAATTGTGAAGGAGGGGCTGGATGACCACCGAATTGATGCTGGGGAGGTGGTGGTGGAGGGGGAGCTGGAGCACGTGGAGGAGGAGGCCTGATAGGAGCCGCTCTGTTGCCACTCGCCATTATTCTGTTTGGGGGTGGAGGTGGAGCAATGTTCATTTTGTTCAAATGACTGCTGGGAGAGGAACTAGTGACCATCTGATTGAGGTCATGAGGAGCACTGTTATTGCGTGGTGGAGGAGGAGGGGGCGGGGGTCCGATACTCTTCCCAATCGCCTTAGAGACTGTACTGCTACCAGTCAGTTTATTGGAAGCAAGACGCAAATTCTGTCCTTCACCCACGCCAAAACTTTGCCTCCGCATAATGTTAGGAGGCTTTGACGGAGGTGGGGGCGGGGCTGATTGAGGGGGAGGAGGGTTGCCTTTAGGGGGTGGTGGAGGCTTGACATTAGGAGGAGGCCTGGTGAGACGGGGCCTTTGACCGAGATTAGTCTGGGATGCAGATCGCTTGACTGTGGTGAGCTTGCTGGGTTCGCTTCCTGTATTCGACCTGAAGACAGGCTTCTGGCTAGCAGGAGGAGGCGCTGGAGCGGGACCTTTTATATTTACATCATCAGGAAAATTAGGATTGCCCCCAGCATTACTGTGAATATCATTTGCTTGAGAAGATGCAACACTAGAGCGTGGCTTTGACACAGGACTAGGTGGTTGAGAGCGACTGCCGCTAAGCTGACCTACTCTAAGATGATCTAATGATGAACTTTTACCAGTTTTCAAACTTTGAATGATAGCTGATAAAGCTGGATTGTCTCCTACAAATGATAAAAAAGAAAATATTATATTGAGCAAGTATTTGTCCCTTGCTTTTCCACACTTCAAATAACAGTCCAATCGAGGATAGGGTATAATACAATTTTCCTGTATATTTGTGCTTTATTCTTAATGTTAATGCTTTGTTTTATATTTTTTTTGAGCAGTACAATATTGAATGAATGTGTTACATAAAATAAAAATCTTATTCAGTTAAAGTGCTACATAAAGGAAAATTTAAGCGAAAAAATAAAGGCAAAAATACATTTTGAATTATATCGATAAATATAAGTATTAAACATTGCTAACTTTAATTCCATCCATTTTATTTTACTGCTTATTACATAGGATGCCCATTTTAGGATGTTTTATCTTAGCTAAATATTAAACTGAAATATTTTAAAAATACTGTTTATTTAATTTCCATTGAAGCAAGTTATGCGTCTGATTCCGTAACTTATAATAACATCTGCACTCATTAATTATCCTTTTTGTAGATCAAAAGTTACTCGGAGTGTTCATTCTGAACATGGTACAGAAAATATTAGAATACTTTCTTAGTTGTTATCATAAGGCTGTTGGAAATTGATAAAATTAAGCCCTCACAAAAATAACCAATTTTACTACATTTCATATTATACACCTGCCAACCTCAGGAATTGCACACGTGACTACAGCATAGCAATAAGCAATATAATAATAAATACTAAAAACAATAAAATTATATATTCTTTAAATTAAATTTATATAAGTAACTTTTTTACCCCCCAAAAATTTCAAAATAATAAGGGATTAATAAAATTTTTTAAAACGGATTAGGCAACTAATTTAGCATTTTTAAAAACCTTGTTATAAAAATTTTTCTGAGTTCTTTTGGTTAGTCTATCCAGTCAACAAATTTTTCAAAGTATGATATGACAAAAAAAAAAGTTTAAATTTTTGTTATGAGATTAAATATTCTTTTACAGGGCACAACTTTGTGACAAACAGTTAATACCGCAAGTTATAACTTTTCTGTTACTGATTTTATTGGGGATGAATTCAAGAAAGGGAACCGCTAATTCCTAAAACAAGTCAAGTGATGAGTGTTAAACATCCCAGAGAGTTTTATTCTCCCTCAGTTATTCTAAACGCCATTTGCTATCTTTTACACCACCGCAGTTCGGGAGAATAGAAATAACACTGGTGGAGGATTCCCATTTTTTTTTTTGACAACTGAAAAAGTGCGGAAAAACTTCTTTGGTGGTTTTATATGATTCAGTGTAAGAAACTACATTCCGAATATCCCTTGTTGACTATTTATAGTGCTTTAAAAACATTCAGAATTAGTGTGGTGTATCACAATTTCCTCATTCTATTGTTTTAAATTCTATAAACAACACATAGTCCTAACCATAGTTCCGAAAAACTATTTATTACTCTAGCTAAAAAAAAAAATTATGCAAGCACACACTCACAATGAATATATATATATAACGTCGTTGCCGAGTGGAAGAATTAAAACAGGTCTTAGGCCGGGAAGGAGGGTACAAAATTTATTTATCAATTATTAGACAGAGCAGTCATGAGAGTGTGTAAAAGTCAACACAAAAAGTTGCGCTCCTTGGTTATATGTTAGGGAAAATCTTGCAAAGTAAAATCCGAAAAATGTCTTAATTTAGGGAAAGAGGGAAATCTTAGTAGTTGCTATTGGTTTATGAAATAGAAATATCCCACAGAGAGCAAAGGGAAAAATTCCCTGCTTTTAATTAAATGCATACTTGAGCCAAAAATAGATTTAGGAACAGGATGTGGCTTTTTAAAAGTGTGAGAAAGTATTTTGATTAGAATAATTAGGATAACATAAAAAGATTAATAGAAGCTTTTGATGTTACATATTTATTATGTTACATTATGTTATTATGTTACTTATTATGTTACATTTGCGGTTTAAGACAAATAACAAAAAAGAAAACTATAGATTACAATGTTAGTATCCATTCTAAACTATAATAACAATTAAAATCTCTATCATGAAAGTAATTTTATTGAATTTTTTATCTTTTTCACGTTTGATTTCTATTAAAAAGTTTTTTTTCGTTCCATCAAACATATTTTATTATATATTTACTTTAAAATTATTGTAATTGTGGTATGTCATTGCTCATTGTTTTACATTAATACTTTCAACGTATTATTATGAAACATTCAAACATTTTACTGTTTAAAATGTAAAAATATTATTATGCATTTGAAGAATAGTTAAAAAAAACATTGTTTTTTGGGATATTGTTTCAACAGGTAATTCAGTTTTTGAAAATTTCAGTTTGACTGCGTTATTTATATCAGTTATTAAAGTTATATCTAGTTTTTATAAGCTCTTTGATGCCATATTAAAACGATTGGTTTATTTACATGTTTCCACAAAAAATAAAAAAAGCTAATTAGGTGTACAGTGATCATAAACACTCTTTTATTGAGTTAAAAAATGTCGGAAATTTTGAAGACCAAAGGAAAAACTCCATATCCATTTTTCACCGGTTCATATCCATTTTTCACATAAATAACGGATAGATCATCCTCTCTTGCATTACTATGTTTTAAGTGTGAAATCCTGAGAGTCATTAGGCATTGAAATTGGATCAAAATGACGAAAAACTATTTTTGTTTGCTAGTAAAATCGATTTTTCCTTGAATAAATTTTTATATGCATAAAGAGTTCTTTTTTGTGGTCTTAATTTAGTTAATTATAAATATCAATATTATACATTATAAATATCAATATTTTACATTATAAATATTTGTAACATTTCTGAAAATTTAACATCTCATTGAAAGATTATTAATCTTGGGAAAGAACATAAATAGTTGTAATGTCATATTTTTGTAGACAGGTCTCTTGAGGGCATTTCACAGATACACAACATTAGCATAACAATTTATTTCCCGAAATTTTATTGGTAGTTTTTATATTCTCTTCAAAATGTAATTTGGAGTATTTAACGCAAATATAAAATATAACGAAACAGAATATTTAGTTTCAGGAAAGTTTTGAGAAACAAATATTTAGTTTTATGTTTCCTACAACTAAGTTTTCAATTCCCTTTCAATAAATTTCTTTCTTCTTCAAAAAGCTTTTTTTTAAAGAATATATCCAGCTTTCTAATATCTATCTTTTATATGAAAATGCCTATTAAGCTTATGTTATAAAGAAAAATCATGCTAAGTCACCAAGACAGACAAAAAAAAAAAAAATATATATAGAGATAATTTTAAAGCGGGCATCTAAGGGCACTGAATTATGAACGACCCATGACCCATATAATTAGAACTATGTTACAGATCTTACAAGTAACAAGGATTTCAATTTCTTTTTGACTCAAATACTTCCTTTTAGGCACGATGATGAAAAAATTTAAGATAAATGTAATAATCTTAAATCATAAAATTAACAAATTAAATAACAATATTATGAAGTAAAAACATAATTTTTAAACTTTACATGAATACACAAAGAAAAAAATAAATATAGAGATATATATAAGCGAAGATGCGCGCAGTTAAAAAAAAAAGGAGCATATCGAACAATCCGAACTAAAAGTTGGAATGAAGAGAAATGTTTCTACCACTTGGTAAGGGATCATAAGTTTCTGCTGCTTTTCAAGTTATGTAGAAGCGTAGGAAATCTTCTTCAGTGGTATCATTGGTTTCAGCATAAAACTGGGGGGGGGGGGGGGGAATAAATTTCACATACCGACTTTTCATAAAAAGTCGGACTCTCTTGTACTGTACTGATTTACACACATTCATCTATTAGCACAATGTGACACTTTTTATTGTTTTCAAGTTTATCAACACATAATCCCAATTAAAAACAATTTTAAAATATCTGTGAATATATTTATACTAAAAATCAATAAGTTAATTAAATAAAAATGATAAAAACAGCAAACAAAAGTATTTTACAAGAAGTCTTTCAACCACTCATTAATTTTTAAACTACTATTTAAAATGAAACTAGTCATTGTTTAGACTGAGTTAGTGTCTTCATAAATCTGTTATTAGTGAAGGAATTTAAGTCATATCCGTTGCAAGACAATATAGGAAATGTAATTTGATATTAACTATTTGACTTAATTATTTGATTTTCATCTTTTTCATCTATTGACTTATGAAAAATACCGGTCACTTCAATAAATGATAAATAATTTTTCTCTTTATTCATCAGATTCATTTATTTATTATTGTTATTATTATTTATGATAATAATAAAAAAGCGAGGTAATGAAGATAAATCTGCCCTACCTCCCGGCTTATTTGAAAGATTATCTCTTGCAAAAAGCAAGGTCATTTTGATTGAAAATTATGTTATCAAATAAATTCTTTTCATTTTATAAATTTATTTTCTAAATAGTACATAATAGTTTAAGTCATTCCTTTGAAAAAAATTTTTATGCGTTAAACACAAAAATTTTATGTTTTATAACATTGAAACTGCGTAACATATATAATAAATTATTGCTTTAAATATTTTTTTTAAATACAGTCATTCATAATAGACTACAACTTACCCATGTAATATATTTATGGAATTTTAATGTTCAAAGCTTTAGCTTCACTCTTATAAAAAGATACAAAACTGAGATATTAAAAGAATTTACAGAAACTATAACTAAAAGCTGAACTGTGTGTAGAATGAGGGCAAGAAACATGAAAGCTACCACAAAAGTAAAATGGTTTTGTAAAATAAAGTTTAAAATAGCGTTCATGATTTCAATTTCGAAAACATAGAAAATATATTAGTATTATAAATTAAATATTTATAAATGTGATATTTAAAATATTTATGTATCCTAAAGTATGAATGAATACTCTTGCGTAATAAATGTATATATTTTTTTTCGGAAAAGCAAATATTTATTTAAAATCATGTAAGAACATTTTTTTTAAACTGCTGCAATTATAATCAAAATTTTAAAATTCCAATAACTAGTTTTAAAACACGAATTTAAAACAGAACCTAAAAAAACTTTATTTGTTTGAGTTTATGTAAAATATATTGCTTGATATTTTATTTTAATTTGATTTAATTCACTTAAAAGAACACTTTTCGATTCCGGATATTCCATTTTTTTTAATGTACAATTGACAATATTCATTAAATTAAATTTGTAATAAAGAAACTAATTTTTTCAAAAAATAACCTACAACTTGAACAAAAAAATAGCAACATTGAAACTGACTAAAAAAAAGAAGAAAGAAAACGGCAGACAAACGAACAAGTACCCAAACTTGGAATAGATGTTTGAAGGTAGGTGGGAAAAGTAAAGAAACTTTTCTCCCCTTAACTGAAAAAGGTGAGACCTCCCGTAATGCTAAAACAATAAAACACATCCCCCTGTAACTTGATTGTCTGTCTTATCAGAGGATAAGATTCAGTCCCCCAATCTTACGCTGAAAATGTCACATGCCCACCAGTGGAACCCAAAATCAGATGTGACAACTGCTATCACAGCACCCTGGAAAAGGTTAAGGCATGAGGAGAACACTTTTTGTTTTTAGAAAACCGTTTATTTTAAGATTTATACACACTTTATATACATAAATATACATATATATTAGGAATAAATATAAGAAGTTAAGTTTTATAATATATATGTTTGTTTATTATAAACCTTAAAATAAATTAACAGTTTTCTAAAAGCAAATAGGGTGCTTATGTTCGTACAGAAAATCTGAAAACTAGAGTTTCATAATATCAAGAAAAAAGCTTTCTCATCTTTTCTTCAAACTTTTATAAAAACAGTGTGCACAAAACAAAAACACTTGGTGCTCAAAAAAGAAACATCTGAAATGTTTCTCAAATTTGCTATTTTAACAGAATAATGCGGTACTTCATATATGCTTAGAGCAGTGTTACACTTTATTTTAGGATTATCAAATACTTTGAAGAAAAAAAAAAGTACGTCTCAAAAAAGGATCTAAAAAAAAAACAAAAAAACCCAACTTAAAAATAAACTAAATACACTGAAACTACGAAATTGCTGATATGAAATTAAATTGTACGTGAACTGAGCACGGGTCCTCCTAATCATACACTTATAAAAAAGCAATAAGTCAAAGAAAATACTTTGGAAGCTTGAGATTCTGAGATTGAACACATAAGCATGAGAGTTGGCAGGTTTAAATATGCAAACATTATTGAAACATAGTTAGTTGAGCATTATAGGGTTGAAATTTGACCCTTGAACTACAGGTAAAGACACAACATTTGAGGTTTTACAAAAGTAGATGAGGTACCTGATTTAGGGACCGTGGGTCTCAATTTTGGAATGCCTTGGGCAAATAATCCTCCTGGAGGAATGATGGGATAAGAAGAAGAAGAAGCATTTGATTTACTGTCAGTATTCTGCTGTCTGACAGCCGCTCCATTTGAAGACGACTTTCCTCCTCCACCTGAGAAATTTTTTTAAAAAATATATAGTTAACACTATTTTAAAGAATAAAATAAGGGGTCATTCTCTACAAATAGGCTATTTTCAGGTACTGAAAACAAGAAAAAATAGTGTGTCAAGAATTACTTATTTTTTGTAATGTATTACTTTTTTTTAAAAAAGAAAAAAAATTACTAAAATTATTATTAAGAAGTTATCAATAAAGAGACTGATAACATGGTGCGGGAATAATAATTTTAGCTGTGAACATGGTTAAAATAATAATTTTAATGAATATATTTAAGCATATGCCAGTTTTATACGGTCTTAAAAAATAAAAAGTTGAAGAAAATATCTTTGTTAGACTTCAAAAACCTTGAAATTAATTATCTCAGTCTATTAATTAATAGTCTGATGCATTTATTTATTTTAAGTCTAGTTAACAAAGATAGTAATCATCTTAGTCAATTAGACTATTAATTACAATGAATAGTCTAGTTAACAAAGACAAATAATAATAATATCTCTGTTAAAAATACTTTAATATATATTGGAATTAATTAGAACTAGAGTTTAAAAACATTAGAACTAATTAATTTTAGAATTAATAATTTCTCACAAAAGTGTCATTTTTTCACAATGAAGGAATGATAATAGTGAACAAATGAGAAAAATCAAACATTTGCTTTTGAAATTTATACCCATAAATAAAATAATATAAATTCTAATAGTATTTCGAACGAGGAAATTAGAACACTTATTAATTCCTTTTTAGAAGATAGACTAACTTTATAAATTTAAATGAGGGAATAGATTGCAATCTTAACACTTATCTAATTTTCAGTTTCTTTTTATATAGTGAAGAACTTCTCCCAATTTTACTGAAATTTGTTTAGCAGTTTAATCACAACATGTTAAATAATCTGCCCATTATCAACTAGGCAATCGTGAAAGTGAAAACAAGGTTTTGTTGGAAAAACAGCAACGTTTCTGTGTGCTTTAATCAGCGCAACATCATTAATTTATTTTTGCTATCAAAAAAATTAATGCATTAGTTGATAGAATCAATCACTTAAACTATTATACGATGAATCAAACAGTTTAAAATATTTCAATTAAGGAAATTAAAGAGTCATTTATTTATTTTTCAATACTTAAAGAAACAAGTCAAGAAATACAATTAAACAAGAAACTAATTAGTTAAAAGAATGAGAAAAACAAATTTTGGAACTTTACTAATACGAAAACAATTAATGCACACTTTGCATAGGTAAATAGCAGAAAACTCTTGATTCTGCCCTTTAATGCGCATATCAATAGCTTTCGAGCTCCAGCCATAACTTATACACACATTTAAATAAAAAGATTTAAAGTGAATACATCTATGGAAATGTTTTACTTCATAAACATTTCTCCAGAACTCAATAAAATAAAGAAAACAACTTTAATTAAAAAAACTTTTTGAAAAGCATAAATCATTTTGCCCTGTGTTGTCCACATGAAAACTGAATAGTCTTTTCACTAAAAATGACCATGCTTAAGGCTAATCCATTCAAATGGTACTATAATCCAAGCAATAGAAATAGGACCAAGAATTTAATGCTTTGCAACAAGATTGATTACAGAGCATAAGTGTTATACTTATTGCAGAACAACCGTTTATAACCAAAATCTTGATGAATTGATTTTCTATCGTTATTGTTAAGAAAAAAAAAACTCTTAATAATTAAATTATAACCATACCTTTTAAATGATGAACAATTTTATTTTTCCATTTAAAATTGTAGAAAAAGGATTAATGAGTTAAATATCAAAGAATAGATGAATGTCTCACATAATGAAATAAAAAGTTTTTCCCACATTAAAAAAAAATCACACCAGAAGAAATAGATTTCTTCCAAACTATGTAATAGAAATTTTCTAAAAAGTAATATCCAAAAACAATTTTTTAAACAGTTTATTAATCAAATGTAGTTAAAGAATTAATTTCCAAATCGGAAAGAAAATAAATTTCTTAAGATTGCAATCATTGTGATGCTTTTTCACGTGATTTTGACAATCCCGTTATTTTTACTACGATGCAATTACGACAAGCAAGTTTCTAATAGCGGATTTAAATAATCTCTTCTTGATACAATTAACTTGTGCATATTCCATTGTAAACACAACTTATTTAATATTTAATTCAAATTTATATTATTCATTAAAATATGTATATATATATGTCAAACACTAGAAAATTAAGTTTTTAAATTGAAATGAATGATCAAGAAATATACCATTGACGAGAGGTGCACTTCTGTCATTTGTTTCAGCTTTCTTCAGTCGAGCTCCCTTTCTGATTTGAGAGAGGAGAGCATTTCTGTCTGGAGGAGGATCAAAATTATTTGACTTGGTGTTAGAAGAAGCCCCACCGATTTTTGGCAAAGGTGGAGGTGCAGGAGGTGGTGGGGGAGGCATCCTATTCACTCACTCTCATACGAATCTAAAAAAGAAAGAATTTAGAATTATATACACAAAATCAAAATTTTTCTTTAAAAATTATAAAAGGCAGAATTAAGAGCAGAGATGACACATGCTGATAGAGTTTAAAACAGATTAACAAATCAGAACTGTAATAACAGATAACCATGAACGAAGATAGACAGAGAATTCTGTTTCATCAGATTTCCAGACAATTTTGTTCCAGAGTTATCAAAGCTTATCGTATCCAATGGCTTGGACATCATTTTAGATGTGGCAGCTTGAATTCTTGTTAACAAGGTCACCTTAGCAAATTGACAGAACACTAGAAAAAGACCTTATACAAACAAGATGGATGGACTGTGTGAAAGCAGGTCAATCAATGGTGGATTATGGTAGCCATCTGATAGGGTGTGTTGGAGGAAGCTCACATTGGATTGTAGTGCACATGAAGAAGAAAATACAGTATAATTCCATTTATCCCAACGTTTATTAACCAGATTGATCAAGGATTCTGCATTTTTCTTTCTGGCTTTTCTAAAATAAATTTTTTAAATTAAAATCTATTTCAAATTTTTCGAAAAGGGTTGAAATAATTGTCTTTTTAGGGTCTCGGTAAAAGTTCTCCTTTCTGTTCGTATTAATTCCTCTCAGTTTCGATGAGGGTGGTCATTAGAGGGAACTATCTGCCTCACTCATCAAAAAAATCTTTTTTTCTCTCCAGGAGTTAAGAGTGAAGGAATGAGTTTCAAGTTTCCCTTTCACTTTAATTGCATGCTATACAAGCAATTCTTGTCATCCGTTTCGTAAGTGCACGAGATATTTTCAAAAATATCTGTAGACCATCAAAGAATTGTGTTAATGATACATAAAAAAAAAAAAAAAATCAGATTATTACATCAAGATTACAACAAGTGTATCCATTCAGTTTTTGTCTTTTCTGCAGTTGCCCAAACATTAACAGGATGAACCAGTCAGGAGCATTCTACTGATCAGATATTCATTCAGTTGAGAATATATAAGTACCCTAAAATCAATAAATGCAATACAGAAAGGATCCAATTACTCATTAAATATCGCTTTTTCAGTGTGAACAGGGGTAAAAATTAAGAAAATTTAGTAACTGATCACTTTGCATGTCATAGTTTTTTTTAAAGGAAAAGTTAATAAAGTAAATTTAAATGAAAATTTACTATAAAAAGAAAGTTATAATGTTTACAATTATGATGAAATATGCTATTTTGTGATAATAACACAGACAGAAATACGAAACTGGAAATAAAAAAGCATACCATCCCTTTGCTGGTCTGGAGGATTACTGATAATCATTTTAGGGTATTTTGAGTCTCATTTTAGTGATGCCATACTTTAGAGTGAATTACAATTTAGTCCTCTACACTAAAGAATGCAGTCTAAGCTCAATCAGTCTGCAATAGGTGGCATCATTCTCTCTTTAATGACATTATTCTGATGAGGGATTTTATAGAGAATTCCTGCAACATTTTTTCATATTTCTTCACATAAATCTTCTGAACAATCGCTGTTTTTGAAATAAAGCTTCATGAGAGGTTTAGTTTACACATGGGTTGCATTTCTAATCCAATTTATTGCACATAGAAACTTAAGGACACAAAAATAAGCTATAGGTGCAGAATATATAGTGTGAAAACTACACAAATGTAAAAAATTACAACTAAAAAAATCAAACTATACACTTTTTATGAGTTTTAAGCCACACAAAAAGAAGGGGGCTGACGGCGGTCTACTGTTTTAACGTTACTCCACTATCTCTCATAATAAGTTTTACTAAAAACCAGTTCAAACATTTTTCTATCCTAGAAAATACACAGGCCAGACAGTATTAAATCAGATAGTTGAAAGCCTACTGTTTGTAAATGAATAAACATGCAATAAAAATTAAATGAGCCAATCAGCTTTTTAATTTAATATTTATTAGCATGATCCCATATTTATTAAATGTGTTAGATTTCAAACAGTTTCTTAAAATTTATTCACTATTACACATTCACAAGATTAAATTTAAGACGTCAAACAAATTTAATTTGCCAGATATAAAAATGGAAATATTATTATTATAAATAATATTTTCATATAATTTATATTAAAACGCATAATTTGTTTTATATTCAAATAATATTTGAAATATAGATTAAATGATGCCTTGTATATGTATTTTAAGTTTGAATTAATATTTAAATAAAATAACTTTATATAATCATTTCCAAAATGTTTTGTTTATGAGGCAAAGCTAAAATAATCATAAAATATTTAACGAAATAAAAAAAGATAAGTAACATATTAATATGTTTCTTGGTGCAGTAAACATGAAAACAAGATATTCAGCTTATTATACAATAATAAGAGCTGCAAAATTAATGGAAATGTCGAGATCAATCAAACAGCATAAACAAAAATAATAACTCATAAAAAACCAGCTGAATGCTTTAGCTTATATAAGTTTCATACCACAGCACTTGTGATATTGAAAACTTAATTTACATAATGAAGGAACACTTTTGTCTTTTAAGAAAACACAAAATCATTTTTTTTGATATGCAATAGCGAGACATGTCAACTTACAACTACGTATGAAAATAGAATAAGTAATCTATGGAAAATAAATACAACAAAATAATGATTCTTGATAAAGAACTAAGAAAAAATAAATCAAATTTACCCAACTTGTTAACATGGAAACAGTTCATGTTTTCTTTCTATTTCTACTTAATTTTTCAGAAGAATTTTACTTTTCATGTGACACTTTTTTGAATTGACAGTATATCTTTATAGGAATTGACGTAGCTTAAATATTTCTACCTGAGAATATTTAACGCATATTTCGTTTATTATATGATTAAAAGTTTAAAAATTTTTCTTCGTTTTAAATATAAATAAACACAATATTTTTTTTCGCCAGCCCATTTCCTAAATTTTATATCTTATCTCTGTGCTTACACCTTACAACTTTTGAGGTTTTTTTTCTGATTGATGCCAAAGTTCACATATAAATGCGCAATAGTTTTGTATTCCAGGCTTTCTGGTTAAGATGAAAACATTGAACTTTTTAAACGATTAAAACTGTTTAAACTTAAATCGTTGCATAGTGTTATATTATTTAAAAAATTTCGCAATTATAATGAATGAAAAATGAAAAAATTTTAATAACGTAAGAGACAATGGAATATAAAGAAGAAATCTTAATCCTCAAATGCAGCTTCGAATAATCATAAGTTTTAAATCGATATAGCTCAAGTTAGATATTATTTGATTTGTAGTTGTTGTTGTTGTTAATTTACGTCGCACTAGAGCTGCACAATGGGCTATTGGCGACGGTCTGGGAAGCATCCCGCAGGATGATTCGAAGACATGCCATCACAATTTTGATCCTCTGCGGAGGGGATGGCACCTCCGCTTCGGTAGCCCGACGACCTGCGCGCGAAGTCGAGCACTTTACGGTATCACAGTTTAACGAGGACCAATACCGCACACCCTCGGTCCCTACGCAGACTGATCCAAGTGGTCACCCACCCGCACACTGACCGTAGTCAGTGATGCTTGACTTCGGTGATCTGTTGGGAACCGTGTCTTAACGATCAGTCCACTGCGGGACAGATATTATTTGAACTATATAATTTATAATTATAATTCTGGTCTCAGTTTTTTGAATGAGATGAAATAAACTGGATATTTATCAGTTTTGTAGCTTGCGCCACCAATCAAATGCGATACAACCGCATGCGGTTTTATTGCGACAATGAAATTTTTCTTAAATATACGTTCCCGCAGTGGACGTAAAGGCCCAGTTCCCAGTAGAACACTGAAATAAAGGATTGCTGGCTGCGTTAATAAGACGGTAGGTGACCACTTTGATAAGCCTGCGTAGGGACCGAAGTTGTGCTGTATCAGTCCTTGTTGAACTGTTTTACCTTAAAGTGCTCGACTCGCAGCTTATCGGCTATCAAAGCAGTGGAGCCATCCCTTCTACAGAGGATCAAAATTGTGATGAATGTTTTCGGATCATCCTCAGGGATATTTCCCAGGCAGTCGCTGATAGCTCATTGTGCTGCTCTAGTGCGACGGAGGTAAAGCTATCTAACTTAACAGGTCCCGCAGTGGACTGATCATTAAGACACGGTTCCCAGCAGATCACCGATGTGCGGGTGGGTGACCACTTGGGTCAGTCTGCGTAGGGACCGAGGGTGTGCGGTATGGGTCCTCGTTAAACTGTTCTATCGTAAAGTGCTCGACTTCGCGTACAGGTCGTCGGGCTACCGAAGCGGGGGTGCCATCCCCTCTGCGGAGGATCAAAATTGTGATGGCATGTCTTCGGATCATCCTCAGGGATGTTTCCCAGACCGTCGCCAATAGCCCATTGTGCAGCTTTAGTGCGACGTAAATGGACAAAACAAACAAACAAACTAACTTAACAGTACAATTTTCGATTCAAAAATTAAAAAAAAAAAAAGAAATTATAAGTTTTTTTTTGCAGTAAAAATGCCATTATTTTATTTTATTGTCCAAAAATATATTTGGGGGGGGGGCTAGGCTGTCATGAACGGCAAATAACTACATGGAGCAGATAACTCTGGGCATGATTTATAATCCGTCTTATTGCACTTTAAAGGTGTAATACTATTTTGTAACTATACTGAGTGAGATGCATTGGCGAGGAGCAATGCAGTGACGAGTTTATGTGAGAAAATCAAAGCTTTAAATTTATTAAGCCATTGAACAAGTTTAATCAATAGGGAGACGTTAAGCTGCGAGTCCGTGAGGGAGTACTAAACGAGCAGACTTTCATTTTGATGGTTTATTTATTATTGTTTATTGATACAACATACATTTGCTGGCTTGTGTGCTCAATTAAGGCTCATAAACCTTTGTCAAGTAGAAGGACAGATAGCGCAATACGGAGAAGGACATCACAAAGAATACATCCAGGGTTACGGGGGATTCGAACCCGCCACCTCCCCGCTTAACAGAGAGTTTGGCGGGCGATACCGCTTGGCCAGGGAGGCCCCTCCATTTTGATTATTTATTTTATTGAAATTACATACATTTGCTGACTTGTGTGCTCAATATAGGCTTATAAGTCATTGTCAAGTAGAAAATACAGATAGAACAATTCAGAGAAAGACATCACAAAGAATACATCCAGGGTTACGGCGGGATTCGAACCCGCTACCTCCACGCTTAACAGAGCGTTTGGACTCCATTTTGATGGAAGTGCGAAGTTGTGATTTTGTGAAAGTGAACCATCTGGACACCGAAGGTCACTAATTTACGATTATAAAAAATTATTTAATTAATAATTAAATTTTATATCTATCTCAATTTCATACTGTAAAGTTGGCCTAGAGTCAATACAGGTGACCAAAATAATGTGTGTGACAGGGATAACCCTATTCTGAGAACGATTTGATGCCTTTAAGGGCTGTTTTCACTTGATGCGAAAAATACGCAAATATCATAGTTAGTGAAAGGGACCAATCTCTTTGCTCGAAAAATTTTTGAGTGCGTGAAAATCGCTTGCGAAAGAGAATCAAATTAGTGGAAAACATATATTCGTGAAAAACTCGACAGTCAGGTTCTAGTGCTAATAAAATGAAATAAAAAATATGTTCAATAATAGTTCTAAATTCGTCGATAATAAAATAAAAAAATGAAAAAATAAATAAGAGTTTTTAGGCCTTTACAAATGGAGGTTATAAAGAACAGAAGAGGTGCTAGTTAATTCGCTTACTGGGACAGAAATGCATTCTCTTTTTAATTAGGAACCGTCTTTATGCTTCATTCTGACACAAATTCGTTTTAAATAATTTTAACCCCTTCTTTGCTTTTATAGACCACAGTGGTTATTAGTCGGAGTTTGATTATGCTTTTATTCATTCGCACTTAAATATTAATTTGTTAACCCTAATGTTCATGGGTTTTTATTAACCTTTAAAAGGATTATAGAAATTCAGGGTGTTTTGCATTGACCGCCTTTGGATTATTACTTTTATATTTCTTAAGATTGAAATCCAGATTTTTGATGGTCTAAAAAATTCCATTTAAAGGCATTTATATTAATTATTTAGATCATCAAAACCTGGATTCTAATCATGAGAAATATAAAAATAACGATCCAAAGAGGTCAATACAAAACACCCTGAATTCTTATAATCATTTTAAAGGTTAATAAAAACTTATGAAGATTAGGGTTAACAAATTAATATTTAAGTGAGAATAAAAAAAAAGCATTATCAAACTTTGACTTATTACCACTGTAGTCTATAAATGCAAAGGAGGTTTATAATAATTTAAAACGAATTTGTTTGAGAATGAAGCATGAAGACGGTTCCTTCTTAAAAGAGAATTCGATTTTATGAAGTTACACTCAAATATTTTTTCTTATTTATTTTCGTGTAAATCATGGAAAAGTTTTTTTTAAATTTATTATTTTAGAGTTATTTTACTTCATACGAAGAGCATAATACTTTTCTAGATGTTCATGTTATGAAAATAAAGATTAACTGTAATCTTTATCATTTGGCATGATGATGTTGCTCGAGGCATCTCATGATAGCCTCAATCAAACAATTTTCTGAGGTGATCATCCCTTTCGGTGGACGGTGGAAAATCGATCACAGTTCAGTAGTACCTGCATTAATATATTTCATAACTATTAAAAATCGCACTAGTTATAGTACCAGGAGTACTAATTACCATTATTTGCGTTAATGAAATATGTCGATATGTTTATGGTTCCCCTTAGTAAAACTTGTACCTTTTCTCTATTGGTTTTACATTTTAGTATATAACTTATTTTTCTTTATTTCAATTAACGATGATTTTAAAGTATTTAGCAATTCTGGAAAACGTTTTGAAAAGATAACTATAAACACTTGGTTTCAGATAACTTTAAAAATATTAGTTGAGTGATGTAGCTCCAATCCATATGCCTTTCACGTTGTTGTCTGAATTTTTTTGTTTTTATAATTTTATAACCGTCGTTGAACAGCCGACCGAATTTTTTTGCGGTTTACGACTACTAATGTTCAACTCCGTAGCCTTGTAATTTTGAACCCAATCCAGAAGACAAGGAAACTCTTGGATCAGGTAGTGGGAGAATTTTTCCTTCGTGGAGGACTTTTCTGATGGAACTAACCAGCATTTGCGTTACATGGGGAGGAAGACCACAAGAATCTCCCATGGTTAGCCTGACGGCAAGGGGACTCTAACCCATGATCCGTCTACCACTGAGGATATTTCACGTCAGCACTATAGTCGGTGCAAGCCGGATGCGGAATTCGTATCGACCAGCCATCGCCAGGATCGAACTCCGGTTCACCTCATTGGAAGGCGATGCTCTATCCCCTTAGCCATCGAGGCTCTGATGACTGAATTTGTAAAAAGTAATTAAATATTGAAGAACGTGCGAAACATATTAAGCCGAATCGTCTACAGTTTTATTTCTAACAATGGTTGATGCTGCACTAGCGAGAAAAAAAACTTTTAAACATTTCTCATAAACGGACTAAATAAAATTTTCAAACGATTCTTAGGATCGGACAGGACCCAATTAAGAGCAGCTGAGGCATGAGAATATTAATATTTATATCACTTTCCTTAACAATATTTATTACATTATTTCCCTAACAAAATTATTTATATCACTTTCATTTTTATGAAAATTTCCTAAGTTACAAAAGTTACATCTACGTGCATTGTAAAATTTGTGTTATACGCATCATGCGACTTGATTCTACACTAATCAAATGTTAAATTTGTCCAAAAAGCCCCCAACCCCCTATCTGTTGAGAATATGATTGGTAAATTGTATTTATCGACGTGATGTATACACAGTAAGAACAACACTTTCAATTGATTTTAAATTTTAGATTGAATAAAGCATAGTGGCTACTTTTTCACAGTATAAAAATTAAGAATATTGTAAAAATTTGATGAATTTCTTATTATTTCACAAAATTTATGTTTTGAAGTATATAGATAACTTAAAGTATTGAAAACTTTTTTCTTTCTTTTTTAGTATTTTGTCATTTTTGCATTTACCACTGATGAAAATTATGTCTCAATTTCTCTTAGTATACATGTTTTTATACAATTGCATGTGCTAACAGGAAATTTTACTACAAAATAAAAGATGCCTCAATTTGGTTTTCTTGTTTAGTTACAAGAAAATTAGTTTTTCTTATTTTTATTGAAATAGTGGAACACTTTGATGTTTCTGACGCTATTTTCGAGGAAATTTTTCGAACATCTAGCTTTAAATGTTTTAACTCATTTTTCTATTTCCCTTTTAAAATAAATTTTTCCTTTTTCTTATGTAAAAGAGATAAAAAAAAAAGATTTAAAACTGTAAAGAGAAAGAAGAGAGAAATTTATAAACGAAAAAGGGAAAAAAATAAGTAGCAAAAATACTTTTTAAAAGAGAAGTAGAAAAATTATTAAAAATAATTACGACAGTTATAACAAGAGAGATAGGGATGCCCTTAAAGTGAAAATGCTTTCCCTCCCTACACAACTTGGAGATTCAACTAGAATCAGTTCAATAGTGATTTCTTATCTCAGTATTTAATTGACGTACCCAATAAATCCAGTAATAAATATATTAAGTATATTTCTTTTAATCTTCAGTTTCTAAGGGAAGTAACGTTTCCCCGATTGGTTTGTTCTTATGATGACGTAGACTCCAACCAATTTGATTGGGTGATAAGGAACAGTTTAGGGGCTATCAATCTAAGTTGGCTAATAAAAGTATCATTTTCAACCCCCGCATCTGGAAGGAAATCCCAGTCAATAAACTTTTATGTATAATCTTTATTTTTGCTTATTATTATTAGGTCTAAATTTTATCCCTATGGGATCGAGAACTAAATGAGTCCTAACACAAAAAAAAGTTTTTTTTTCATAGAATAATTAATAATTTTGATGTAATTATCTATTTATGGTAACTTAATAAAAAATGATTCGTGAAAGAGAGCTGAGGCAAGAGTTACCCATATTGTTACACGAGGTCCAGAAAAAGCACACATTAACAGTAGCAGAAAATTTTAATAATTTAAAAACATTTCTTTTAACATTTGAAACTTTAGTTTAACTCCGGGTTTACCTGAACTTATTTTTCTTTAAATTTTCAAAGACCATTGGATACGAAAGAGAATTTGCCATAAAGAATTTCATCCACGGTCCTCTTAATGTAACTTTGCAGAATATACTTTGTTTCTCTAAACTGTAGTACTTTATTTAGGACGATGCACTAGAGTTGGGATACATTCCTGAGGATGATCCGATAATGATTTGATCCTCAGTAGAGGGGGAGGCACCCTTAGCGTGCGAGCACTTTATGGTAGAATAGTTTAAGGAGTCCCGAGCACCCTCGGTCCGGGATAATCAAAGTAGTCCACTTAATGACCGCTGCCAGTGACTTTTGTGATCAACCGTATGTTATGATCAGTGCACTTTGGGATTTAGCTAAACTGAAAAAAAAAAGTTCCCTGAAATTGTAAAGATATTTCAGCAAATTTATTTATAGAAAAAGTGAAATAAGTAATATAGCTAATGAAGTTTTATAGGAGAGAACAGATTTCGATTCTTATTTACTTTATGAACATCTAATTTGAATTTTCTACTTTAATTTATCTTGTTTATTTGAGGGATGAGGGGAAAAATGCTGACGAAGAATACTATCTGATGGTGAGGGGGCACATTTTATGTCACACTTGATTGGATATGATCATTTATCAGAACAGGAAAGTTAAAAATAAAACAAGTTTTCCTCATTCAGAAGAGTTTCGGTTCAATAAACACTTTGTCTTGCTTAGAAAAGGGATTTGTTTTAAAATCACATGAATTTGAAACAAATTGTTTTCATAGTACGAAACGATGCTTTCTTCATTTAAAAAGCTTTTCCAATCAAAGCACTTCAATAGAAAGCAGGATTCTGCTCAAATACACACAGAGCTGAAGCCGCACAAGAATGGCAAATTTTTCTGATTTTCTAATTGAAAAGAATGGCCACCTTGTTCACGAGATTCGAACCTAATATGTCTTTGGTCTATTTTGGATCCGCCTGGCTACTGTCAACACATGTGCCTGTGGAGGAACAGTGTGGCAATTTGCAATAGAATGTCCGCTTACCACATCCAACCACTTTCGCTTACCACATCCTACCACTTTAAACAACCAAAGCTAGAATTCCTCATGCAAGTGGTCACTTGAGGTGTCTCTCGTATGTTCAGGGGCAAAAGACTTTTGGACTTTGCACTAAATGTAGGACTGCTCAGGCTTCGCCCGAGCATATTCTAAACTGTATCGATTTTAAGATCGACGAGGTTTTTTCAAATCCTCATCTGTTTTTAGACTTCCTGGACATTTTTGGACTTATGGAATTGGTCTAATTGGGATGGACCTCTTGGGGATTAGAAACAACAACAACAGAATTCCTCATAGCCTGGAAGAGATCCATCTATAAGAATCAAAAGTTGGAACAGAAGGCAACCAACTTGATTAATTTTCTAGAAAAATACGAGGAAATCCTGAAATAAATTTTTATCAAAAAATGACAAAATTATGCAATGATGAGCACCAACCACTATTAAACTTTTCAAATTAGCTCTGGATACTTTCTAATCAAAATGCCCTAACTAATAGAAAAATCGTTTCTTTTTTCTCTTTTTCAGTTTTTGTACTTCTTTTAAATTTTAAGTTTCTTTTTATTTTCTTCTTTTTTTGGTTTCTAGCTGATATTTTTTCTCTTTTTTTTATCTGTCTTGTCTTCCAACCTTAACAATTAACCGATAAATGCCCCCTTTAAGGGTATAGGCGCGGGGTTAAATGCTGGTGTGTATGTTGTTCTATTTTGGAGACAAGTTTTGTTTGTTAAATCTTTTAAGATGTAATCATTCGTAATACAGTGAAGTGAGCAATCAGAGAAAATATGAGTCCATCGACACTCTCCATTAAAGATTACACTTTTGGAAATTTGGAAATATTTTACAATTAATGATGTCTTCATGATTAATTAAAAGTTTGATCACGTTTACAAGCATTAAAATAATAAATTTACGAGTTATTTTTTGTCGTTCTGTCATTATTATTTGTCATGAAATTTTAAACTTTTTATGACTCGTGTGGTTTTCATGGTTCATGTGACTATTTAATGAGTTCATGTGGGTCAAAATTTAATCATCTGAAATTCATTTCAAAACAGTAGATAAATGATTTTTTTTGAAATGTTTTTCTTTCTAAAAGCGACTAGTTGTACCACCTCTTATGACGAGAATTCAAATACAAATTGATACCTTTTCAATCAACAGGTTGATTTTACATAAATCTTAAACGCTTTTAAATTCTCTTTCTATTTTGCCTTGTCTCAAAAATCAAACTGAAAACGAATGCTGACGTAATCCAGATTTCAAAATTTGTTGGAAAAAAAAGAAGAAAAACAGTCGATATATTGCGATATTCATCTAGCAAGAAGAAGTCTTGACGGACGATAAACAGGAGGATCTAGAGGAGAGGGGGTGGGAGGGAGGAGAAGGAAAAGGGATGAAGACACCTACAGAGGATGTGGAAGCTCTCTTCTTCCTCCTTCTTCCATCACTTCTGCGGAAAATGTTCCGGAAAGAACGTCTCTACCCCCAGGGTTGGTATGTAGTTATCGTTTTCATCCTCATTTCAATGTTTAGTTGGAGGCTCATACTTTTAGTCTTATTATTTGCAAACTGTAAACAGTGTAAAAAAATTAAATGACTAATTTAAATTACCACTCTCATTGCCACGAAAACTTAAAAATTATCAACATTACAAAATTTTTGCATAAAAATTAAAGAAAACGTTTTTTTTTTGCTAGAGGAAATTAACATTTTTTGTTCAATAAAATTATTTTTAAAGATGCCATAACAATTACTGTGAAGGCAATTTTGCAATAATTTGCTCATAAGTCAATTATTTTGATATAATTTTTTTCTATCTGTTCTAATGCATCTGTGATTACAATCGACAGTGGAGGACCAATATTTTGAAACTGATTAAATAAAATAAGTCTTAATTAATTTCTAAATTTTTTAAAATGAATTTTTAAGATTTTGATATAGTATTTCTTTTGTTTTCACGAGAGTTTTTTTAATACTAGGCTTTCATCTTTGTATCATTTGTGTGTCTCGTGTCTCGCAAATCATAAGAAGCATTTTTTTGGCAGTTTGGAACAAACAGTTTTTATTTGTGAATTTTAAAGATTTAGAATTATTTTTTTTTAATATATAGTATAAAATTTATAAATATGTAACGATGCATATGTTTTTCGTTTTCTACTACCTTCCACTTCGCCAATTTCATAGAATTTAACATAAAAAATTAAATTTCATTTTTAGTTTGGATAATTTATTTCAAGTTTTTCTCATAAAAAAAAAATTACCAAGCCGCGGTTTTTGAATAAGAAAAAATAAAACAACATTGATTAAGAATTTACACATGATGTAACAGCCAACCTTTTCAGAGATTCAGCCATAAATTAGTGAAAAAAAAATGCGAGCCATTAAGATAAATTTACATAAGAAGCACCTGTGACATAACTTCCGAACAGTATGCACGATGTTCCAAAAAATATGCAGGATATTCTGTAACGATTTTGTGACCCAAAAATGACTTACAATTTGAAAAATCAATTATAAAGAATTGGAAAGAGTTTGTAGCCTTTTATCATCAAACTAAATTTTGAACAGATATAAAAAAAAAAAATATTTAAAAAGTTCTTCAATCGATGTGAAATGCCTCATGCAACAATAGACGTCCATTTCAACTAAAATTTTAGCAGGGGAGGGGGGGGGGGGGCTGGAAATTTTACTCTCAGACTGCATCCTGTTATTTTTGAAAAATGGTGCTATTTTGAAAACATAGCGTATAGTTTTCCCCAGTTTGCAGTACTAGTTAGTGATCTATTGAATATTTTGAAACTGAGGGAGAATAAAATGATTGGTTTTAAAAACAGAATGCAGAAAATCGCACATTCCTTCTTTTTTTTTGTTGAGAAAAAGGACCGACAATTAGTAAATTTAGCCGACCTATTTAATGGGTTCATTTAGTCTTGGGGTGACGGTTTGGAAGCAGAAGGATTAACGTAAAATTTTGCTATGAAGTGGTTTGCTAATTATATTATTTACCAAAATTGTAATAGTTAATTTTTCTTTTGATTTACTTAAATTTTCTGTTACATTTAATAACGTACCTTCTGTAAAATTTATGATATTTTAAAAATATTTTTATAAATTAACGGTACATTGAATGAAAAATGTTTAACTATCAGAGTTTAACTTTTAATCATCTGATAACTATAAGTGTAATTTAAGTGCGATCTACCTCACTATAACCTCGTCAACTTTTCGATACTCTGAGAGAAATTTCATCTCATTATAACTGTTGAACAGAATTATAAATAGAATGTTGTCTTATGGAACAGAAGTGTGTCTTTAATGTATCTCCGTATCCTAGTCATTTTAAACCACCGTAAAAAAAAGTAACTAAAGGAAACAGTAACAAAAAGGGCAGATTTGCTTTTTCTGCGAAACTGACGCCTATTTTGCGGTACTAGGAAGGAATAAATTCTTTACAACCACGAAATTTACAAAAAATATGACAAATTCGGTGGGACCGACATTGTGAGAACTATTAAAGCATCACGCATTTGGTGGCTGGGCCACCTCTTCAGAAATTCTGATGCCGTCCCTGCCAAAAAAGTGACTTTTTCCACAATTGAAGGGACGAGACGTAGGGGACGACCACCTACAAGATGGATAGACGACGTTGAAAAGGACCTCAAGCTATTGGGAGTCAACCGATGGCGGGCCGTCGCACCGGACAGGGCCAGATGGAGGAAAATCTGCGAGTCAGCCTTGGCCTGCGAAAGGCTGTTGCGCTTATGAAGAAGAAGAAGAAGAAGGAAGGAATAAAATGAGGTTATTCCGATGGTCTTTCATCACCCAAAGAGAAAGAATAAAGCTATTTAGTTTCAAGTGAGCGAAGATTCATTTTTATAGTACACTGTGAATGTTGCAATGAAAATCTAATAAAATGCTTCCGTATGAGTTTTTGTCGAGTTACATAAACATAAATTAGGAATGAATCTCTGCACATGTAAGAAAATATTTATGTTCTGCTTTAATTAGGTTTCGATCCAATGCTGAGCCTGCAAATCCAAATAAGAGAAACACTTTATTCGTTTTGCTGAAAGCAAATTTAGTATGAGAGTAATACACATCAATCGTATTTTTCTACACTTTTCTTTCAATTTTATTTATTATGATTTTCATTAACTTTAATTAAATATCAATTCCCATTTATAATTTTGTATTTATGTTAATACAGTATCAGGCATTAGATTTTGCAATCTCCTAAGCGAGCACCTTTCTTCATCGAACGCCAGTCTCTAAACAAGGTTTCCCCGAATTGAAATTCTGCCCCATTTCAGCTTCCTTAATAAGATTTCCAAAACTACAATTAATAAGATTACCAAGGTTTACTTAATAAGATTTCCAAGGTTTGGACATTACTGTAAATCTGAATAGGGTTGCGTCGAGAAAATGGGTCGTTTCCGGGTACCCGTTACTGGGTCTGACTAAAAACGATTCCGGTACTCAGTTAATGAAAATCTGTTCGGGTAGACTGGGTAGCGGATCATTGCTGAGTATCCGGTGCATCCCTAGTATTTCTAAATAGTTTGATTTAAAGGAAGAAAAAAAAATACCATTCGAAGGGAATTATTTACAACAATGTTTTCTCGAAATTTGGCTCATGAAAAAGTGCATTTATTATGAGTGAAAATTTTCGAATGAAAAGGGAATTTTCGAGTCTAGTACAAATTGTGCGAATTACACAAAGAGTGAAATTTCTGAAAAGTGAAGTTGAAAGTGTGTTTTTTGTGCGGTGCTCTTTTCGTTGAGAACAAATATCAAAGAATTTAAATGAGTGAAAATGGAGAGCAGTTAAAATATTTATAAATTTCGTTTGGATGCTCTCTTGTTGAAATATTTAAAAGCAAAAAAATGTTGCAGATGCTTCCCTGGAAGAAAAATAAAACTAGTTCGTGACTTTATGAAAGGATACATAAAATGAATAATTCCATATTTCTTGTTTCGTTTATAGAACTCATTTGATAAATATTGGGTAATGTTTTGCTTTTTCAAATGTTATTCGGTCTGACGATGCTTCAAACAACATTTAAGTTCCTCTGTTCTAAAATAGAAGAAAGGAAAAACAATAACTAAATTGACAAAAAGTACTTCTGCTGGATATCGTTCAAAGCAGTGGTCGGAAAAGCTGCATTTCTTCATAGTAAGCAATAACTACTTCATTGTATATGTAGTTAACAATAATTGTAATTATTCGTTTTAAATATAGGAATTATGAACTACTTTAGAAATTTAATCACTACTTCGCTATTTTTAGAAAGCTAACTTTGCCGAGGAATTTATTTTACACTCAATTTTGATTAATCAATTGACTTATTTAAATTTTAGGATTTAAGGAATATTTTACATGAGCCACTTAGTATTACTACTAGTTTATTCTTTTAACCTTCTCGAACGTTAATAATTAATTTACGAAATGCTTAGAAATTTCTAAATACTATTTGCAACTTTGCAATGTCTTTGATGTTTTTTTTTAATATTTCCTCTAAGAAATTAAACACATAAAAATTTAGAGTGCAAAATATGATTTCTTCCATTGAAGTATTCTTTCAGTGTTTTAAGAATGTAGATTTGCATTTGAAGGTACGACCCATTAGCCATTATTCGTAACGGCTAGATTAAATATTATTCGTTATACATAATGGCTAGATAAGAAATAGTGATTATATATCTAATTACTTTTACAATGACTGATCCCTTTGCTCATAACAAACATGCTAATGAATGCCTAAAAATTATGAAATACAATAATAAAGATCCTTACTTTAGCTGCTCTGGAGCATCAGACGTAATTTTTATTAACGTTCAGCCTTATTACGTTTACGATGTCCATTAACGGATCCGCGTAAGAATTGCAATAATCATCAGATTCGAAAAATTAGTTAGCTTAAACCTTGTTTCCTTACTATACTAACTATAAAAGCAGTTGACAGGAATCGCACTTTTTTTTCTTCTGTATCACACTACTTTTTTTATTAAGTTGTGCACTGCACCTACTAAAAATTAAAATTAAGGAAAAAGTTTGATTGCTTTTTTAGAAATGATAAAATACTAAACTTCTTAATTCAAGAAACTCGAAGTTAAATGAAATCATGAAGTTAATTAACCATAATATTCGGTTAACCGTAATACTCGGCATGTAGTGACCAAATATTAAGTTCAAGCAAAATTTGTTTAAAGGAAATATTTTTTTATTTAATTTGTTTTTTTTTTACACACAATATTGTCGGTGAGCTTCTTACTTTGGAGGACAGAGCACAAAATGCGTGTGGACACAGCATTTGATTTCGATTCTCAAGCGGATTCTCCAATGAATTTAATCTAAACGAATTAATCCAAATAAATTCATAGTGTGATGCCGTTCATTTGCCTAAATAACTTAGTACTTTAAAAAAAAAGACTTTTTTTGAAAGGATAAAAAGATTTTTTTTTTGAAGTTAAATATTCATTTTACAGGGTTTTTATGAGTCCTATAAATTTATATAAGTGGTATTCAATGGGTTGTATGAATTTAAATTTTTCAGTACCCTACTATTGCTTTGTGTTCTGAATCCGAAGAAAAGACTGAAAAGTAACATCTGTTCGGAACTTTGCCCAGTCATAATGTTTCAAAAACGAAATCTCTCATTTAGTTGTTAAATTTGGGTTGAACCACCACCCATATATAACACTACTCAAGCTATAACCACCCATATAAAACACCTACTATACCTACCCAATATACTATACCTACCACCACCCATATTTTGATGCTCTTATATAGGTAATATAAAAAGGCAAATTTTGAGTTGTGTCCGTTTTCTTAAACAAGCACTTCGAACTGTATCTTAATTTTTTTAAGCGAGCATCTTGAGCTAGATCCAGAATCAAAATGAAGAGATGTATTACTTTATAGTCAAGTGAAGATTTGACGCATCTCGCTGCTTTCTTTTTTCTTGAAAGACCTCCTTAAATGAAATGAAAGAATTCTCCTCCGTAATGAACACAATACCGTTCCAATTTCATCATCGTAAATTGCGTCTTTAGTTTTCGAATAGAACATAAGACTTCGAAAAGAATTTCATTGATGTCCTGCGAATTCATTGTCGCACAATTTACGAAAATGACTTCATTTCAATATTGGGTACACCCATTGAATCAGCTTTTGTGTAGACAAGTTCTGAAGATAAAAGAAAATAGAATTTCTTAAAGTTTGATCGACAATTTTGGGACGATATTTTATGAATTGTATTAAACTTTTCTTTCTTTCGTTTTTTTAAAAATTTGTTTCCGTTTTATTTGATATGAGATAAAATCGATTTTCACCCATTTCACCATTCTAGAAGAGAACATATTGCTTTTCGACAATAAAATGCATTTTTATAATAATAAATTGGATTTTATTAAATTAGGATTTTTGTCTCAAAAAAAGTGGTCTATTTTATCGTTTCGAATTTTCAAGAAATTTTATTATTATCTCATAAAATAAACAACAAAGTTATCATCCAACTTTGACTTAATGAACGCGACTGCATTATAACATTATAGTTTTTTTTTTATTCTAGTTCTGTTTGAAACAAATAGCATCCTAGCAAATAAAGCATCTTAGTATTGGAAAATCCGGTCATTAAATAAAAAGTTAAAGGTTCCCCTTTTTTTATTCTGCTTATTTCACATACAAATGAAATGGGGTTTAATCATGCACAATTTTTTAAAGTAACAAATTTATAACAGTTTATAAACAGTTAAGCACAAAAAAATGAAATAAAAATATTTATTTCCTACTTCCGTTTTTATTTTGAGGATGTGATATCGTTATCATGAAGATATTTCAACATTTTCCTTTTTTTTCTATATCGAAAATATTGTGAACTGGTTTTTGATGAAAATAAATTCACGCAATTATTTGAAAAGATCTCGTAATTATATTTCAACATTTCCTAAGAAAGTTGATTGAAAGCGTTCGTTTTTATTTCTTAGAAGGTAAAAATATTTTTTTTCTCTACATTAAAAATCTTAAGCGTCGTTGCCGTTATTTTGGGTGTTCAACTCGTCGTTGAGATTTGTTTTGTTGAACAAAAACTGCAAGGCTGAGATATTTGAAATTACAAAGATGTGTAGAAAAATGTTCAAGGACTAAGATGAAATTAAAAAATTAGAATTCGATAATTAGTTCAAAAAAAAAATACTAACTGGTAAACTTGTAGCAAAGAATATCACGCGTCCCTCTCTGCAGGCCACAAAATGTTTTCGAAGTTTCAATTGGATAGAAGTTGTGAAACTCAATGCAGTTTTAAGTGCTTTTTCTTGATTTTTTCCCCAATTCTTTTAGACAATTATTTATTCATTGTTGAAAAATTTATCTCTCTCGAGGTCTTCATTTTCTTAGCTCACGCTTGACTTGATGTCAAAAGTAACAAAAAATGGATGAATAAAAATAAAAGAAAGCCACCAGATGTTGCTAGATATAAATACTAGTAACAATTGTGTCGAAAGTTTCAAAAATATAAAAGAGAGGTAAAAACTGTCATGCATTGTAAATAACAAGTAGT
Organism: Parasteatoda tepidariorum; assembly: GCF_982258835.1. Lineage (NCBI taxonomy): Eukaryota > Metazoa > Arthropoda > Arachnida > Araneae > Theridiidae > Parasteatoda > Parasteatoda tepidariorum. The sequence goes on from NC_141760.1 coordinate 1,553,520, forward strand.
ATAATTATTTCTCGTTCATCACTTCTTATGGTCCCGCACATTCCCCGTTTCTAAGATTACTGAATATTTTTTCTTCCAAGTACAGTTCATTATTTTTCTTATCTAGACATCCTTTTATTTTGTTATGATTGTTAACGAAACGTGATCAATAATAATTATTAAAATAAAATTATTATAATTTTACATTTCATGAGCAAAGCTATCTTTTTTTAATTGACGTTTTAGAAAAAACAAAAAAAAAACAATGATGAATGGGAAGCAATCACGGGGGTTTGCGAGCTCAGCGAACAGAGTCAAGAGTCTCTTTGGCAATATATAAAAAAAGAGCAACAATTGAATTGCGATTGTAACAATAAATGAAGTCCCTCCCCCCTACTAAATCTTAAAGAAAACTTGTTGATGCAGCCTCGTGATAAGATTAACTCTTATCTCCTGAAATTGACTATCGCCTGAAAATCAATTAATTTTAGATTCAATTCCAGTCAAATGCGACGTATGTTTCATCAATTGAAAAAAGAAAATAAACTGAGCATCTTTATTTAATTCTCTTCTTTATATATTCATTAATTTATTTTATCTGTTTATTTTATACCTCTATTACATTCATTCATTTAAAACATTTGCTTAAGCATATCTTTATTTTATCAAGTTTTTTAACACATATATTTCAATAACTAATTTCATACTTTATTTTAAAAAATATATTTGTTACATTTATTTACTCTTTACATTTGTTTATTTTATGAATATATTTAAAATAATTTTATAGATTAAACTTTTTTTTTTTTTACATTTCTTTTCTTTATATATTTTATCAAATAATTAAATGAATTTTTTTCATTAATTTAATTCATTTGAATAATAACTTCCTTTATTTTATTTAGTATTTTTATAAATAATTTTACTTACTATTTCATTTCATTCAATTTCAGTCAATATCCATTCATTTTTAAAGTCATATTTTCATTTATTTCTTATAACTTACATATTTCTTCCTTTCAAGCTTTTGTATATTTAACTCCTTCTCTACACTTTATTCATTTCAGACATTTATTTCGCTTTATTATTTCATACATAAAATCAGATTGCAGTTAAAAATATTTGAATTCAGTATTCGACTTTATTTATTTTGAGACAATGCAGCTCTTATCGATGCAGTGTAGTCAGTCTGGGAACATTAATTCAACAAATGTTAAAAAAACCACTAATAATATGAAACTAATTAGTTTTAAGCGTAACTATTCTTAAGACAACTATGAGCCAAAGTATGTGACCTTTTTTATGTTCCGTTGAAAGTCGCACTTCCTGATAATGTCCAGCCTGACAATAATGTCCTGCTTGATAAAAATTTTAAATCAAAATTTGCCGCTCCTACTTTTATTCATTTAATACTTTTCAAATATTTATATATCATTCCATTAATATATTATTCTTAACATTTTCAGTCAATAATATTTATATGTCTTAGTTTCTATTCAGATTTATTTCCTACTTTTTGCTTAATTCAAGCCGTCAATTTATACATGTAATGCAGTATTTTATTAATTTCCCCATTTTATTTGCTTCATGTTTCATACATTTCTTTACATGCACTCATTTCACGCACTGAATAAAATCAATCTATAAATTCATTTATTCAAATTAATAATTGCAGCCGAAAATTTCCTGAATATTACATTAATTTATTTATTAGTTTCGAAGATTAAATCAATTCCTTACTATTATTTTATTGGTCTTATCTATTAATTATGCTCAATTATTGTATAAATTTGCTTTATATATTTATTTCGTGCATGAATTCAAATTACAGTCCCAAAGTGTATTCATTTATTTTACTCAATCGTCCCCTTTATTCCTCTATTTCATTTAATCATTTTAGTTCAGATATTTCAAACATTTTTTTTTAACACAAACCTTCGATTAAACTTAAACATATAATTACATTATTCATTTATTTTGTTCATATATGTATAGATTCCTTTTTATACTTAATACATTTACTTATATAATTTACATACACAGGTCCCCCCCCCTGCACAGTTTACATGTGCGTCCTATGTTATACTTACCATAAAAAAAATTAAAAATTATAATATGAAACAAAAACTCTTTGATGAAGAAAACTTCGGATATTTATAACCATTCATTTTATCTGAATCAAATAAAATGAAAATAGTAATTGCGATGAAAAGATCGAATTAAAGAACTAAATTGAAAAACCGTATACACTTACCAAACTGAAATGATTTTCTTTTTAATAATAGGAGAAAATAACTAACAACAACTATATTAAAAGTTTTGTGAAGAGTTATTATTATATATAAAGTGAGTCAAAAAATATTTTTGGTTTAACTCGTTATTTTTCTGCCGATCAAACATCGCTCCCCCTCCCCCCCCATAACGTGAGAGTTGCACGGCTGTTACTTGAGCCACCGTACATGCATAATCAGTTGAATAATTTACCAACCTCTAAAAAACAGCTAAAATATATTTTATTTTATTTCATAACCTAATTTTGGGTTTACGGTTTTTTAAAGTTTTTTTCTCAAAACGAACAATTGTTTTTTTGAAACAATTTAAAGCGCTTTTTGTGCTTTATTTTCACTTTTTTTTCTTTATTGTTATCTATTGTTATATATAAATGTGTGTCTCTCGAGATCTTCATTTTATGAGATCATGCTCAACTTGTCGTCAAAAATAACAAAAAAAAAATGAATAAATATTATAAAAACAAGATAAGTGATTGACCTATTAGATGTTGACAGTTATAAATTTCAACATTTGTATCGAAATTTTTAAAAACAAAAGAGAGCTCAAAAAAAGGTAAAAACCGTTCCTAATGATGACATGATATAGGGTTATCGTAACATATTTTTAACAAGTTAAATGACTTCGCATTTATTATTGTGTTACACAATCTGTATTCCTAAGTTTAAGTATTATTTTTTACCGAGTACAGTTGAATAATTTTCAGTGTTTAGTAAATTAGTAGTGAGAGCAGCATGATTAAATAGTCCAGTTTCGGCATAATATTTTATTTTACTAAACAATGGTGATATAGCAGTTTAACCCCTCTCCAAAGCGGGAGAGGGGGAACACATATCCCGTCTAAGCTGACGGATTTTATTAAAGCATGATAAACAACAAAAAGCCACGCAAAAACTAGTGCTCTGCGTTTTATAGGATGATTACAAGTTGTAAAGTGGTCAGTCATTATTGCCTTTTTCTGTATTCCTACGCCTCATCAATTTATTTATTACTCAAAGCAAATCGTTTAATCTTTCCTTATAATATGGAAGTGAAAGATCTTAAAATAACTTCTCTTTTGAAGTATAAATCTAATTATTATTCATTGGCATGTTTTTAGCCTTGAAGTCTCAAAATAGAATTTCTACCCTTATCCTTTACTAAAGATATTTTATGAAAAGGAATGAAGTTTTAATGCTTTTATTAATACAAAAGTATTTAATTTTTGTAATCGTTTAATCTTTCCTTATATGGAAGTGAAAGATCTTAAAATAACTTCTCTTTTGAAGTATAAATCTAATTATTATTCATTGGCATGTTTTTAGCCTTGAAGTCCCAAAATAGAATTTCTACCCTTATCTTTTACTAAAGATATTTTATGAAAAGGAATGAAGTTTTAATGCTGTTATTAATACAAATGTATTTAATTTTTGTATTACATATATATATATATATATATATATATATATATATATATTATAAACGAAATTATCTTTTTGTCATCGTGTTTAAAGAGAAACATGACAACGATGAATGAGAAACAATTCCGTAGAGCGAAGCGAAAAGAAGATCTTTTAAATAATTGTATGTGGAGAAGTTGAGAGATGACTTGATATACTTTTTGTGGTTTAATTTAGAAACAATCTTGCAAGAATATGTTTGATAGTTACCTCTCTACAAAATAAACATTTACAATGAAATAACGTATCTTAATAGGTCACGATTGTATAATTAAATAATTTTATCAGCATCATGAAGTAAAATGTATTTATGGAATAGCTGGAAATTAACCTAATTGAAAGTTATTCCTTTTTTTATTTTTGCACAGTGACGGTAATATAAGTGGCGCAACTTTTGGCTAAAATATTATCCACGGTTGAATAAGGAGAAGTTACGATCTTCATGTGTTTTATTGTTATTTTTAATAAAATGATTAACCAAGTTATGAAATATTTTCGCATAATAGTACATTAATAATCATTAACTGTAAGATGGTTTCAGGATAAATGTATAATTTGTAATTAAATTTCAGAACATTGTGCTTTAATTATTTTGAAATATAAAAATGTTTTAAATCGAAGATAAGTAAAAAATGTACAAGTAGTATGAAGGAATAAAAAAAAATTCGATATTATATTCGATAATATGTTAAAGAAAAAAAACTGTTAAATTTGACGGGGAAAATGCCATGCGAGCCGTAAGAAGCAAAATTTAAAATTTGCTTTTATTGAATAATTAGAAATAAAACGAAATGAAATGTATTCTTTTTTACAAAAGTATCCTAGTTGTAATATAAGCTGTGAGTTAATAGAATTAACTATTAGTTAAGCTATTACACTCCGTTTAATTAACTGCCTGTTTTCAAGATCAAATTTTGTTTAGAAAAAAATATGATCCGCATTTATATGTTATATTGTGTTATTCTTAATAAAATTATCACTCAAATAATATAAAGTTTTCGCATAATAGTACAATAATATTCATTAGCAAGAAGAGAGGTGAATTATCTAATACTTAACTGAAATTCAAAATGCTGCGTGCTATTTATTTTCTAAATAAGGGAACATAATACGTAAAAACGGGTTTTTAAAATAGGTGAGTACAAGGTGAAGTATATGATACTTAACTAAAATGGAAAATGTTGTGTTCGGGTTTTTTTAAGAATAATATGCATATAAATACTTTGAATTGTATGCGTTTTAATTCATCACATTAATAAGACAAGTAAATAAGAAATGTAGCGATTTTAAACTATTTTAAGAATATCGCATTGTTTTATGGTTTTTATTGCTCTAAAAATAAAAGAATTTTTATGAGGAACCCCAATCACGAAACTAATTTTTTTTCTCTGTATTTAAATTTCTTATGTTTATTAAATTTTTAAAAAAATTGAGTCGAAACTATTAATTATTCTGAAATATTTTTGCCGTATTACATAAATTTATGAAATTTTATGAAGAAAAATATGAAGGTTAACTAAAATAGATGAATGTGGAAAGTTGAGAATTTTATTTTGGATACGTATTTTTCATTAAATATTTTTCTTTTATCAATTTAAAAATAAATAATTAACATTGTCACGCTTCCAAACATTTTAACACTGGTAATTGTATTACGTTATGAAGATGTGTGTAGAGTGATTAAAAAAACATTGTTAATTGTCCAAATATTTTTAAATTGTTAACTTTATATTACTTTAAAAAGAGTGATATGTAAAAACATCGTTGCATTTCAATCATGTTAATTATTTCACAATTATAAAAGAGTTTACAAAGTAATAAATAGTCATTTTAGTAGGTAAAATTGCCTTAAAATTGTTGATTTTTGAGTATCAGATAAACTCTACTAAATAATATACAGACTTTCTAAAGGCCATATCACACTTAAGGAAATTCGTCCAACTCAACCTCAACTTTCTGTTCAACTACTACCTGAAACAGTTGAACTATGGTTGCCATGCGGTTGAAAAGAGTTGATCATTGATAAACGAGTGATTTCTTTCTTTTTAGGCGATTTAGCGCTTTATACATAGACGGATAAAAATTTTCATCGAAAGACTCAGCGCGTGTGGTAATTAAATTTAATTTAATCGACGGCAATGGATCCTTCCTCAGCAATTTCAAGTTTAATCATTTACAGTTTGGTAAAGAAAAAAAAAAGATAAGAGAAGGACACTTTGGAGTAAAGCATGACGCTTACGAAGACAGAGATTAGGCTGTTAGGAAAATTTATTGAGAGAACTGTTTGTTTTCATTTGTGCAATCTTTGACATAGAAGTTAAAAATATATAATTAGTTTTAATATTGGAAAAGTAAATTAGGAAAAAAAAATCACCATTTTGTTATAAATATATTCGTTGCATGCTGTATTAATTTCACTTATTATCATAAATTAAACACATAAGTAGCAATGGATTTTTATCTTTAGTTAATAAATATATTTTTAGATGATTCTTTACCTTTAGTCATATAGTACTTATTTTAAATTATTCAAATAAATTACCTTTAAGTTTTTCATATATTTAATAACATAATATAGCTTTTTGCAACTTACATTTACTATGTATATTTTACAACGGAGAAAACAAAATCTAATATAAGAGTAAAAATAAACAGTTATAACAAAATTTAGGAGTTTGATAATTTTTTGCACCAAATTAATGCAATTAATTTTTTTAATGTTGACTTTAAGTTCTTGAAAAATTATTAAAATAGTTTTTTAAGAGTTCGATAAGTATTATTATATATGTTTAGTGAAATACTTTAATTTGAAAAAAATTGTGCTATTTGTAAGTTTATGTGAAACTGAATTTTAAAAAAAAGAAAGCTATTAAACGGCACTATTTTGTTAAAGGTTCAACATGAATAAACACAAACTATTCAAAAATTAGGAAAAACAAGAACTGATAAAAGTGAACAATTTATTCCAAAAGCAGTTTCGAATAATTTTTTATGAGCTCTTAAATGATATTTCCTGTGGTGGCGGGATGTTACATTCCAAATGTTCTCTTTTTTCTTCAAGAGTTCAATAAATGTGCTCTCCATTTCGATGCTCCATTTAAAAGTTTCTCCAATGGGAGCTTGTTCAAAATTTTGACTCATCTTTGCTGCAATACAAGTAAAAAAATTTATTAAGAAAGGTGAAGCAAATGTATTTAAGGCAACAGACAATAAGGAACAGTCATTAAAAATTACCAACCAATTAATTCTGTCAGCATATTTTTATGGTATGAGTAAGTTTTTTATTATCAGTAAAAACTGAAATAAATTTTTAATGGTTTTCCATGTTTTTATAATAAGATTAATAGAAAGTGAAATTAAAATTATGTATAATTACAAGGAGTATCAGTTACTTGTCCCATTTTTTCAAATATTTAACCTTAAGAAGAAGACTTCTTTTTTAGATAAATAATTTTAACTTTATCTTTAATTTCAAAAAATAAATTAATCTATTAAATTATGAAAAAAGCAGATATAAAAAGTACCTACATATTAGTATATTTAAAGTTAAACGTGTGTTAATACTTTTTTATTAAAAAAATTACATTGAAAAAACCTGTTAGGTGCTTTAACGGGTAAAAAAATATTTTCAACTTCCTTCATAATTTATTCAAAACCTGCTTATTAATAATATAAAGAATGCAACTGCATTTGAAAAATTGATCCGTACAGTCTATGTTATTTAAATTTCCATCTAATCTAATTTCATTAAATATTACTTTTGAAAAAACCCTCTTTAAGTTTTTAATAGTAATACAAAATTACAGATACAAGTTTCCTCAACTTTATAAATATTAAAAACTTAATCATATAAAGCATGCAGATCTATTTGACAAACTTATGCTACACAATAAATTACATAAGATTAAATGTGAATCAATAAGTTTTAATAAAAACATTTTTTTTTAAATAAAACCCACTTAGCGTCCCAAGTGGGTTTTTTCAAGGTGGGCCCACTTGTCAATAGAAAGTGCAAAGTAATTGGAAAAAAACAAATTTTTATTCCGCGAATACTGACAAATATCAGGACTAAAGAGAATAGAAGGGCTGGTTCACTCCTTTGAAGTAGCTCTCGCCGCGCCAATCCTGCGATTTTCTCTAGTGACGTCACTTTGGCGCAAAGCTCGCACTTTTACTTCAAGAACGGAGCGTTCGGTTTTACTAGTTCTAACTAATATTGGAGCATTTCTTTTTGTGAGATATTCTAAGACATTTGTTATTTTCTATAATGACTTTCCTCAGTTTTTGCAGTGAATTTACAAGAATTGAAAACTATTATCGAAATGCCAGTTTGCGCGATTGCAACTTGAAAAAATTCTGATAGAAAAACAAAAGAAAAAAATATAATTTTCCGGGTGTTCCCTAAAGTAAATGAACAGCTATGTAAGGAATGGATTCCGAAATGACACAGTTAATATAAAACAGCAATACGTTTATTCTGTCGTTAAGAACTTTTATAAAAATTCATTATCTAAATAGAAACCGCCTCGTTACTTCAAAAAGAAAGGCAGGTGAAAAAAATTAAAAAATGGATAAAGTCAAAGAAAATTAAAATGTACTTAAAAAGTATAAATAAAACATATAGTATATAGTTAGAATTCTCCTAATTTCATAACATATTTCTTAATGTAGTTATTCTAAATATTTATGATTTTTTTTTAAAAATTATATTCTCTTAAATTTAAATATCTATAAATTATATCATCGTAAATTTAAATATCTATAAGCAATTGTAAAATTTCTAATGTCATTATGAACCTAAATTATTATTTTGTTTCAGTAATTAGCGTTTAAGGTTGATGTTTCCTAATGATTAAGTATGAACAAATTGCTATTAACGGCATATTTTAAAACCAGGGATTCAAAATTTAACTCAACTTATTGATATACTAGTAAAACATTTTTATAAGTTTAAAATGGTATTTTTTTTAGTATAATGGCCAAGAAAGTTTTTTTGAACTATGTTTATGAACTGAAATAATGCATTAATTACGTAAAGTTTGAAGGCTAATAACCAGAAAAAGTCTAACTTATTTTTACAAAGAGAAAGATGCAAAGTTATCATAATATCTTTGCGATCTCCGAGTTCTGTAGACACAGTGACGTCATGAAGAGGGAAATCGTAGCTTCAGCTCTAAGAGCGGAGTGAACTAGCCCTTCTATTCTCTTTAGCCCTGGACAAATATACAGTTTAAAAATAAAATAATACAAAGAAATTAATTCTGTCAGCATATTGTTTAGGTATGAGTAAGTTTACTTTTTATAACGCAATTTTTTTCTTTGTAAAAAAATATTCAAAATCACTGAATTCAGTACCAACTCTAGAATAATTGCTGGTATAATCTTATCGGAACTATAGAAAGAGCAAAGTAATTGTAAAAAAAAAAAACTATATTTGAATTCGGCGAATACTAATAAATATACAGTTACGTACGAAAAAGATTAAATGCAATTCATAAAATTTGTTTATCATTTAAAGTAATGTCAAAATATAAAACAAAACTACTTTTATGTACTTGCAAAATTTACTTCAGATTGGCGAATTTGGCGTAAAAAATCATACTTTTAATTCACGGTTAAAAACATAACACATTTATAACATAAACTTCTTTAATGGATAGAAACATATTTATACTTCTTATAAAATAACTTTAAAATCAATACTCAATTCAAAACTCACCTGAATTAATATATAACAAATTAGATTCGCTGCTTTTTCACATAAACTTTGCCGCCATATTGTTTTGACTTGTGCTATCCCATAATCCCATGCGGTTGCTGCCACCTGATTGGTTGAATTGTGAAGTTGAATCAACTCTTTCGAAGAGATCTGAAAGAGTTGAACAGCAGTTGATCCAACTCGGATAAGTATAGCACACCTATGTTTTCGGACGGAGTTGTCTTCGGAGTTGAAGTTGAGGTTGAGTTGAAGGTTGAGTTGGACGAATTTCCTTAAGTGTGATATGGCCTTAGATACCAAAACTTTTAATTGTGTTTACAGTACAGTACACTTATAAAAACATTTGCAAAATTTTACATAAACATTATACACCTACAGATCCAAATATTTTTAAATTTTAAATTATATTATGCTATAAAAATTACTGCAAAATGATAAGCAAACATTGGTATAGATCCAAACATTTTTAAATTGCTAACAATATAACACATTAAAAAATCTTTAAAATATGAAAAAAAAAAACGATATATATCCATTTCGCTGATGCAGATAAATTCAGTTTTAAATTATTTATTTATTTTAATTTTTAAATTTTTTTATTCTTTTTAATAAAGACTAAAAAAAGTTTAAAAAAAGTCGACTTCATCGCCTGCACCATCAAAAAGAATAAGTACCCAATAAGCAATATTCTAATATTTTTAAATTGTTGATTTTATTGCTCTCTGAAAATGTCTAACAAAAATTGAACAATCATTATTATAAATCCAAACTCTCTTGAATTATTAATTTAAACGTTTTATTAAAATCTCTGCAACAAACACATTTAAAAATGTCTGAAATAGCGTCATTAAAAGTCGTAAACTCGCTTTGCGAGTTCACGAACTTTATACACTCTATTACAAAAAAAAATCGACGCACCAAGAAGCAATCATCCGATTGCTTTGAAATTTCGTATGCATGAATGTTTTGAACAGATATGGCTGGAATGATGCCGACTGGGGACGTATAGTCTTTAGCGACGAATCCCGCTTCCAACTGTGTCCTGACGATCATCGAAGACGTGTTTGGAGACGCACAGGGCAGAGGGGGGATCCTGCCTTCACTATTGCACGCCACACCGGCCCTCAACAAGGCATTATGATCTGGGGTGCCATTTCCTTTGACAGCCGGATCCCTTTGGTCGTCATTAGAGGTACACTTACTGCACAGCGGTACGTCGACGACACCTTAAGACCTGTTTTGCTACCATCCCTTTTGCAGCGCCCTGGGCTGGTTTTTCAGCAGGACAATGCCAGACCACATACGGCACGTGTTGCTATGAACTGTCTGCAAGCTTGTCAAACTCTTCCTTGGCCTGCCAGATCACCAGATCTCTGTCCCATCGAGCATGTCTGGGATATGATGGGAAGGCGATTGCATCTGGCACGGAATGTTGATGATCTAGTTCGACAATTGGATCGAATTTGGCAGGAAATACCGCAAGAGAACTTTATCGGTCTATGCAGCTTGTGGCAGCTTGTATCCAGGCTAGAGGCTGGTCAACACCTTATTGAACTTGTTTCTGTAACTCTGCAATAAATTATTCAATTGTTCTGAAATTTTAATCATTTACTATTCTGTACATTGTCTTCCTATCCACCAATTTTCGTTTCAATCAGACAACTCCTTATTGGTGCGTCGATTTTTTTGTTATAGAGTGTACATCCCCACCATTCTGGATGTCCGAAAGACCCAGGCCCCTCAGACACGGAAACCACACAGCCGTCACCCAGACAAAGAATATATAATGTTATATATACTTATATATTCTTTGAACCAGAAGACGCATGTACTGTTCCGCGCACCTTGTGCCTAATCCTAAAACTCCACAGACCCACTAAGCTCGTCTGTCAGAGCTTGCTGAAAGGGAAAAGTTAGTGCATGGAAAAACCAAATACATTGAGATAAATTACTATTATTAAGAAATTAAGTTACAGATCAATATTTAAAAGCAGCATCACTAGGATAACCAAAATTAAAAATTTCAAATGGGTTAAAAATTTTACTGTAAAAATTACAGATCAGTTTTTTTTCAAAAAATTTTTATGGAAAAATTTATTTTGCTGTGAAAAGTTCTGGCCTAGTGAGTGCCGCTGCTTTTTACCGTGATTTTCCAGAAATTGTTTTACAGTGTAGTTATAATTCCAAACTCTTTTTATTTGTTAGTTACATTACATTTTAAGATTGCCTGCTAAACATTTACTTTTTCAGTTGTAATCGTCTCAAACCTTTCACTTAAAATATATATTTATACAGTAATTGACTTGGATAGAGTTCAAATCATTACTCATCGATAGAAAAGAAAAATGCAACACATTTTACGTTGTTCGACACATGTCTGTTCAAACTATTTCGGGAAACGCATATGGTGCTGTCAACGACACAAGATTAAGTCTAATAGATGGTTCTGTTTTGACTATCTTTCACTTAATACTTAAATACCTTTTTTTTTTTACTAATCTCTTTCATCTGTTTCATTGAAGGATAGCAATCGACTCCATAATAACATACCTACGATCATAGTTAGTTGAAGATGAAGACATCTCTTCATAAAGATAATTTATTGTAATACTATTTTCTGCACTTGTAACCGCATGGTGCACAAAATAAAAACACGGAGCATTCTGAATATTTTTAATTTCATGATCAGATTTTTATGTACTCATGACTCATTCTTAATGGTTTGAGAATCTCACTTCAAATATCATAATTAATAAGTGCAGACGATATTTTATGTTACGATATTTTGAATTAAAATAGTCGTATATATAAAATTTGATAACTCAGAAACTATTCAACCCAGTGATCTCAAATGTTTCACTTTGTCATTTAAATGTACATAAAACTATACAAAAAAAACCTTAAAAACCAAGCAAGGAATTTTTTTTTGTTGTCTTTACAGTTTAAAAATTATAGCTAATACCGCAATAATTTGTATAGACGATATGAGACAGTATACGAAATAATCTAAAGGGTTTTTATTAAATAAGAAGAAAATTTTTAAATATTAAAACAAAATTATCTTATTGTTGCGTAGTTGACCAATCGTATAAATAAGTGCTTGTAAAAAAAGATTACGTAATCAAAAGAACTAGGTACCCTTTATTAAATTTTAAAGGGTGCATATAGAAAGGGGTGCAAATTTATAAAAAATTAGATAAAAATTGAATTATTAAGAAAGAAAGTGAGACGTTATGTTTTCTTTGAAGATAAACATCTCTAACCATCAACAATCTTCTATTTTTATTCTTTTTTTATCGTTAACACTCTTTACTTCAACAATCTTTTTCATCCCTTTACTTTCTCCCTTTTTTACTCCAGACATATTTTTTTTTTCTCACTCTCCTTTAAAAACCCTCAAAAGTTAAAAGGTTAAGAGTAAGAATCCAATCAAATGCTAAAATAATTTTCAAAAAAGTGTAAAACTATGGCTATTAAATACATCTGCCCAAAAGTTACCCCACAATTGAGACTTTTCTCACAGTCGGGAAATATTAAAGGGGTTTGAAAATCTTCATGATTTACTAAGAAAAATTATTTATGTTCGCTAGTAAATCTTGATTGAATCTTTGATGCTCATCAAATTTGACTCGAAATAAATATTTAATTTAAAGAACGTTCGCACAAGCGTAATTTTTTATAATACGTTAAATAAATAGTTCCTAGAAAACAACTGTTCCACGCTAAGAAACAACAATTGTTGCGAAGTAAACATCAGGGTTGGTGAGCTCTAGTCTTAATAACTTTAAAGAGAAAAGAATTTAAGATTGTAACATAATAGTAGAGCAGAAGAACACAAATATATAATTTTAGTTAAACATTTCATGTTCTATAAATAAGCTCACATTTGTTTCCAAAAATATTATGATATATTTGAATAAAGAAATGTTTATCATTTAAAAAGTAAAATTTTACGTTTATTACAACTCGAAACGTCAGCAAAAAATATTTTTTGGCAAATGATGAACGAGCGACGAGTAAAATCACGTTGTTTGTCTGTTTATCTTAATCCTAACAAAAAAACAATTTACTGAATGGGAAGTTGAGTTTAAAAAGAAATCAATTAAATGAACAAAGGAAACGCTTTCGTTTCATTTCCTTTGCATGAAGTAAAAAAGAACAAAACTAAACTGATAAACTGATCACAACCTCTAAACACGAACAATTGAAGCGTTATTTTTTTTTCAGGACGAAATATATGGATTCATATTTATTGTTATCAATTTAAGGACAAAAAAACAATTATTATAAATTGATTTTCAGTTAGTAAATCACGACATCATTTGATTTCTTTTATATTATAAATATCTTTCATTTCTTAAGACTTTTATGCACTTTATGATCATTTGTTTGTGCCACTCAAAGCACTAAACAGTATTTGTTAGTAATAAATAAAAGCATAAAGAATTGTTTTCCTTTTTTCAAATAAACTTTTATGTTATTTTAATGTTAGTTATTGTAGAATTTATTACATACAAGGGGGCTAAGCCCCCTGTTCGCTGACGATCACCAACCCCGATGATTTACTATTTCTTGGCATAAAACAGTTGAAATTATTTAACTAAAAATATATATGTACTAAAAAGAACACTTGTACCGTCACTTTTCACGTTCAAATATTTTCCATATGATTCTATTAAGATCTATAACTGAACATAAATCATTTTTGTAAATAATCATTTTTTGAAATAGCATTTGAAATTGAAAGTATATTGTTATTAACAAATTTGGTGAGTTTCGCAACTGTAATTTAATATTTTTGCTTACCAAACAGTATTTAAAATACAATTTTTGCATTCATCACTTTTTTGTGAATGAAGTTGAAAGTTAAATTCTAAATCATTCAGCGAATCTCTTTAACAGTCTGTCATAATAAAATAATAATGTAATTTGCAACAAGAAATAATAATTGTAAAATGGTTAAAAAGAACAAACACCGATTTAAATAACTTTATCTTAAAATGTAAAGTAGAATTACATTATTCTAATAATAATAAAAACAATCCTCCTGAACTCTTCATTTAGAAATCAAACAAAATCAAAAACGTTATAACAACAGTACAGGTCATTTTAACTTTTAAATTGGGGATTCAAAAATATTTGTAGGAAAACAATAACTTTATGACTTGTATCAATTTTATGCCGATGACAACCAAACCAATATGAAAATTTATGTGGAAAAACTGGATCCTACCATGTGATTTTCCAGCCAATAAAAATGTATTGACAACAACTGCGACACCATTAATTAGAGTTTTATATATAGTAAGAAAAGTGGTTTTTGAAGGATGGTGGTTTCAAGTTTCAGATTACTTAGGAAATTTGATAGTAGTTATTTGTTGATGTATTAGAATAGAATTTAGAAAGCTTGTATTACTTTTTCTCTCTATATTTTTTAATGATAGAATGAGTATCATTAAATATATATATATATATATATATATATATATATATATATATATATATATATATATATATATATATATATATATATATATATATATATATATATATATATATATATAAATATAATCGACTATAACGAATATATATAATATAACGAATCATGAAAATTTTTTGATATTTACATCCTACATACCGTGCAATAGTTCATTAGTCAAGTAATGTGCAATTTTTTTTTCTAATAATTAATGAATTGATATAACATTAATTGTAATTATCAAACGTTAGCTCATTGTAGGAAATAGTTATCCCTCGTCAACGAACTTTGAATTTTTGAATAAAAAATGAGCTAAAACTTGTTTTATATATATACAGTGTAGACGGATCATGGATTCCATTGCCGTTAGGTTAAGTGTGAGAGACTTTTATGGTTTTGCTTTCCATGTAATATTTGTGTAGATTTGTTCCACTCAAAAAGACGAGTTTGTATGGGAATTCCTTTTTGTTTTCTACTTCTGAGTTGAGTTAAAAATTGGTTATTGCAGATCTAACCTGCATTTGCTGTTTAAGACCCGTTCTAAAGTCAAATTGATATAATTTTAATGCTCATACACTTATAATAGTTTTTGGAAGATTTTTTAAGAAAAATACGACCCAGTTCGGACATTTTATATCCCAAAAATAACAAATGACTCGTTTCAGAAGTGACAGACATCACCATTTTATTAGCCAATATATTTTTATGTATTTATATTTGCACGTACAGTTAATTTTACAAATTTGGGACTTAAAAACAGTTTAGTGTCGAGCCCCATTATAATGAACCGTCTGTGGAATAAGATCACTTTAAAAGATGATTCACTACATCCAAAGACTTTATTAAAATATTTTTTAGCATATTGCATTGGCTGCAATAGTGTTTTTATAAAATATTAAGAAGCGAAATCTGTAGTGTTTCCTTACATCGAATTTCTTCCGATAACGAAGCTTTTAGTCTGAATGTTACATAACATTTCTTTTTTTAGTGTTGAAAGGAATTTTAAGACATTTTTCTTTTCAATTTGCTGTTAGTTTTGAAGAAAGGAGTCATTAAAAGTTGGAATTTCTGTGCCACCTAGTAGCTCTTGCCTGTTTTTCAATCGATTCATTTTAAACATTCCTTTTTTAATGGGTGGTATTTAATTTTCAATAAAAAGTCATCATTATATACTTTTGAATTTATCACATGAAAAAATGGATACTCAAGTCCCACGAAACTTCCTACGTTTTTGAAGAAACTATTTCCTGGTATATGCTCCGAGCGAGCATTTTGTCAAAATGACGAATATCACCACTTCTTCGAGGAAATGAAAGTCGTCAAAAGTAAAGAAATCTTTCATCATTCTATTTTATTTTTCGAAAAAATGACATGTGGCACTACAAGTGCCTTATGGTATCTAATGGGTGGCATTGCTGATCTCACTTTTTCTTTTATGGACACCAGATAGGTGGATAAATGTCACCCCAACAACGCAACAAAGAATCGGGATTCGAACCCATGATCTTACTAATGTGAGGCCAACTTGTTGATCACCATGCGTTGGATTATGTCGTCTGTCTCGTTTCGTTGAGTTAAAGAAACATTTTCGTCATACATTTGAGAGTTCTTCACAAATTACGAGATGAAATGATTCTCACAACTTACGAAATTCAGCTCAAGGATAACAGAATTATCAAAAGTGAGAGTTTTATTTCTAAAAGAGTAGTCTAAGTATTTTGTAACATTTACTTAAATATCCGAAAAAAGAAATTTGAGTGCACTTTAAGAAATCCAAAAATTTCTTAACTATTCACTCTAAATGTATGAAATAGCATTAGTTAAATAACAATTTCAACAGGTTTACTAAAAACATTCATCACAACCGAGTTGTTCACTACAGCGATCGGAATAATAGGCTGTATTAGTATTATCTCAATCAACTTTAGATAAGTTTTCTCACTAGATTTATACTCTTAATAAAAAAAAAAATAGAAAAAAAATGATATATTCTTGTGTGACAGGGTCATTCATTAGAAGTCAGAAGCATTTTTCTCTCACCAATACCAGTTAAGTAAGATAGAAATAAAAAAAAAAGAAATTTAGTAATCCTGTATGCACGGTCATACTCCAACGAGAGAGAATAAATTGATGTGTTAGCTGCAATACAGCGATAATAATTTCTGACAAAACTGTTGCTAGTCGAATTAATTTTCTCGAGTACCTTTATTAATGCATTTATCCGCACACAATAGGGCGTGGGCTCTGTGAATGTACAAATTGTTCTTTCTTTCGATGGAATTGGAAATAGGAGTCATAGTACGGACAGGGTGACCACCGTAAGTCTGCTTATGCAACTGTTTTTTCTTCTCATTATTATTAAATGTATTTTAAGAAAAAAACATTGACTTTAGTATTACTGTCACTTCACAAAAATTTCCATTTACTGTAAAAACTCATTCATCTGTACATGCTTGAGAAAGGATTCCATCTTTCAGAATGTATTTTGAAATTATAACATTTAGAATTATAACATATTACAACAAAGAGACATTTATATTATCTTTATTTTTAAATACTGTATTTTGTTTGCAGATGGAAAAGTGAATGCTATAACGTTATGAGACTCCATATCCTCATTAATGAGACTTTTATATCAGTATAACAGTTCAAAAAGGAATTGGTTTCTAGCTCTCTTGAATTACGTTTCTTTAATTTTTTCTATATATATATATATATATTTAAAAAAAAATCATCATAAATGTTAAGATTTAAGCAAGATTAAGTTTCTTACTTTCTCTTGTTACTTTCGTCATCAACTCAAGCACGAGCTTATGAAATAAAGTTTTCGAGATCAAGCTTCTAAATTAATTTTCCTAAAACACTGAATAAAAAAATCATTATTTAAAGAAAAAAAAGCAATCAAAATTAGCTAAAAAAGCACTTAAATGTTTGAAATAATTTTCGAAGAAAAAAAAAGAGAAAACAGCAATATAATTTCAGTTTATAAATAAAAATTGCTCTTTCAGAACATCAAATTTTTACAATAAATCATTTTCACAACAAATCTTGTTGTAAATAATTCTCAAATTAATTCTCATATGTTATTTTTATTTTTTATTCAATCGTACTCTCGACACATTTGACATTTCCAGAATTTTTTAAAAAAAAAAACAATTACTTGTGAATACATTGAAATTTCAAAAAAAGAAAATTATGGTAAATTCATAAATAAGAATAGCTCTTTCAGAAAGTAAAATTTGAAATTTGTAGTTGCATTCCTGCTATCAAGCTGCCACCTTGGTATTTTTACTACAAGTTTAATAATTCGTGAACTAATTGTCGAACACTAAATTTTTAATTTTTCCTTCGGATACCCTTTTCAGTACTTGCAACCTTCGTAATTTTAAGTCCTTTTTGTGGGGGCAAAGTTCAACATCCAAATCTTCGATTAACTCGGTGTATAAGAATTTTTAATATAGAAAGAAATATTGATAAATAGGTTAAAAATACGTTTATGGCTCAGGGGATAAAGCGTTCGCCTTCCAATGAGGTGATCGGGTTCTAATCTCAGCGATGGCTGGTCAATACGAATTCCAGCTTGCACCGACCACAGTGCTGGCGTAAAATATTTTCAGTGGTAGACGAATCATCGGTTAAAGTCCCCTTGCCATCACAGTGAGTGGTTTTCGTGGTTCTCCTCTCCATGTAACGGAAATGCGGGTTAGTTTCATCAGAAAGCCCTCGACGAAGACACATTTCTCCCAGCACTTGATCCAGGAGTTTCCTTGTCTTCCGGATTGGGTTTAAAATGACGAGTTGAGCAGGAGCAGTCGTAAACACTGGGTTTGCTGTTCAACGACGGTTATAAAAAATACGTTGATAAATTCGCCAGCAATTTGTACAACTGTAAAAATGAGGAAAAAATATTTAATTTTCAACTGCATCGTCATACATTATGTTGCTTTTAAAATTTCTAAATTTTGTTAGTGAATGATCGAGAATTTCTATTTTCTTTTATCTTTCATTCCCCTATTCATTTAACCAAATGAACGAAAATTGATTGTATTTAGAAAATAAATCTTTGTAATTAGAATATTCTTTAAAAGTACTGGGTGAAATTTCATGAGTGCAATAAATGAAAAACAAATCTAAATAAAATGTTTGCCCATTAAATTGTTAATAAGCGAAAACTTTTCAGTTATGGTTTCCAACTTATGCACTTATGATTAGACAGATAAAATAAAACAGATTATCCTGTCTAATCTGTCTGTTTTACTCCCGATATTTAACGCATCATTAACAAAAGCAGTCAATCAACCGTTTTGTCTCCATTTCAAAAAAAGGAACAGCTGTGATATCGGATTAAAAGGTCAACAAACCGTTACTTGAATAGTGGTTGACTAACTAACGGATGTGTGTCAAGTTAATAGGAGGGAAACAAATACTTCCTTTCCATTTAAGGGGCAATTAATAATGTTTGATTGTAAGAAAAAAAAATGTATACAAGTCATTCGGAAGAAAATAAAAATTTATTTTTTTTAAAAAATTTTAATCGTTGTGAAATTTTTTAGTTAATTTCACAAATGTTTATCATAATATTGAAGCCACTGATGCTTAATTAATTTTGGTACTAATTGGGTACTTACAACTCGAGAAGAAGTGAAGTGATTATGCCAAACCACGTGATTTAAATCAGATTTCGTTGGATACTTGATTCTATTAGGAGGACCGTAAGAAATACTAAACATTTGACACAACTTTATTCAGTATTACAGAAAACAAAAACTATTCATATATATAGTTTTGGAAATCAATATATTTAACTAGTTTCTTAAGCTGAAATAACTGTCTATAGCACGGCAAGCTGAATAACTGTTTTCTGTCGAATTTTTATTAGGGAAACTTTATTAAAATTACATGAGATTGATGTTTTTTTTTTAAGTCCAAAAAAAAATAAATTATTATGAATGAAACTCAGAGATAACTATAAAAGAATGCGATATATGTGTATTACTCTCATGTTGTTGCAGGCCATTTAGGCATTTGGGGTGCGATTATTCTTGTTTTTCAGAGGCTCCATCTATGGCCAATAATTTGACTTTTGACACACCCATACGTCACATCCATTTATACGGCGGATCCATTCATACATCCATTCATTCAATCACAGATCGTAATTTTGATCTTAACGATCAATATCCAGTCCAGTACCCCCAGAGGTGTAATTTGTCATGGGAACATGGAGGACTTTGTGAACCGACAGATTAAATGTGCACCAGCCACCATTTACAGCATGGGGAGTCTTCGGCCGGCAGGATTCGAACTCACATTTCCTCGAACGTGAGAAGTACCGGATATTACGACCAAATAAATAATAAATATATAGCGATGATTAATTACAAAAGAGAAAAAATTGTGATCACACATTACGATCACAGGTTACCATATTTATCAAATCATTTTTTTAACGCTTTAACATTTGTCTTTTTGTCGCCAATTGGCTGAGATTAGTTTACGATTCCAACCAATGCAGAGAAGATGCCACAAAATTCTTTTCCTTCTTCATTATTTAAGTGCTTATTAAAATTACCGGCATATGAATAGACAGTCCTTATGAATAAGTTGCTCATAAAAAGAGCATAAAAATTCGGTAAATTATAATTGTATGTATAAACAATCGAAATGAACTTTGGTGAAAATAAAAAATAAAATAAAATTAATAAGTCTCTCTCGAACTCCCGTTCGTTGGTGTCCTCCCGAACGAGGGTCCAGCGCCCTGCCAACCTGGATATCCCAGGATATTTATATTTTAATTTATAAGTCTCTGGAAACAGTATTAAGTAATTTTTTAACTTTCATCTGTTCTTGTTCTGTTAAGCCTGGTTCGAATTCGTTGTAATATTCTCTCTGCTACGTGTATGTTTAATTTAAAACTCAATTTACTTTAAGAGTCTTTGCAATTTAAATTACGGATTGTCTCGTAAAAATAACTTTATTGATTCTTATGTATTCTCTATTGTAATTGAAAGTGTTACTTAAATGTATAAAGACTTTTGTTTGCGACTAATTTACACCAAATAATGTAAAAGAACACGGGGAACTATCCTTTTAGTTTGGGAACACTATTTTCGGTGATCAGATATACAGTGAGCTAATTTTTCTTTTAGAAATGAGTATGTACAATGATATGTTTTTATAATTTAGGTTTGTAGGCTTAGCATTTTATAGAAATATAGTGGACAACAGTTGCAAACAGTGCATAATGTTTTTCATTCCAACACTACATGACTAGTTTAAACATCATTAAAAATAAAATTCCTACAGTAAATAAAATCAACTGTTAAAACTGACACGATTGTTTTAACAAATTCTGATAGATAAAATTTTTGGTAGTTTTTATTTAAAAAAAAAAAAACTTTTTATTTTTTATATAGTTCAACTAAAATCTGACTTGGATTATTCGTTTTCAGTTAAAGTTGATTGATCAATAATAAACATGTAGGAATAAAGTCGGGCATCGATGACCTCAAGTTTTAGTAGAAAGCGTGTATTTTACCCAATAAATTTAATTTCTATCCAGTCAGGTTTAAAGTTCTATTATCATCAGGTCAACCATGCGAAGTTGAAGAGATTTTTAATTGTGTTAGTTTCATAGATAACATTTTGCATGGGAGCAAGTTGCCCCCATGTTTGTAATTACTTTTTCTTTCGGTGGTTGAATTGAATCGTAACAATTAAGGAAATCAAAACATTATTTTTCTATTCAACATTGGTAAATATCTTATAAGAGATTGTTTTAAGTTAAATTACGTTTATAGTTTTATACCTATGTACTATAAAAATTAAACCTTGGTAGTTAAAATATGTTTCATTTAATATACCGTCATTTTTTAAATTTCCTTCGTTTGCCAGAAACTGCATTCGTAAATGCTAAAGAAAATTTACTTACATAAATATTATATCAACTATGAGCAGAAAAGTCAACGTCATAATTTTTTTTCATTTTAATCATTCTACATTCTAAAAGTTAACCCAAATTTCTTTAAGAAACTCGTTTTTATTCTTATTAACACAGAATAAGTTTCCTTACAGCTATATCTTGTAAAATAACTATTGAAAATTTATCCGGCGATGTAATAAATCAAAATTTTACCGGATACCCGGAACTGGCTGGGTAGCAAATATAATTTTTACCTTCACTCGAACCGGGCAGAATTTTAGGTACCGATGTATCTTATTTTAGTTTATAGCGTTGTTAAAGAATTAGAAGACAGTAAAACCAAGTAAATGAGTATTAACTTTTAAAAGTGAAATTCGTCTTTAAAATTACCTTGCACGTTTAATAGGTCATTAAAATGGACTTTTGATTGGCAACCGGTTTTGTTTAACTTCTTTTATGTATAGACGGAAGAGTAATACTTTTTCCGTCTTAATATTGAGACCCAGAAGTTGAGCCTTAACAGATCAAGTCTTAAATATGAGTAGTCAAAAATATAATTTATGCATGTTTAGGATCCGTTGTTGACGCCCAACATCTCAACTTCAACATATATGTTATAGGTCTTGGAAAGGAGATAACTCTTTCGAGTTGTCACCCAAACAATTATTGATACCCATGATTGATAAATATAAATTGTAATATCACGATGCATTGTTAAAAGAATATGCACATTTAACAATACATATTGTGACATTTTCCATATTAAGCTATTTTATAATATTTTTGCATTATCATCCAAATAAAATTTTCAATAATATCGTAATTAGAAATTATCACTAAGTATAATATTTGATGCAGCCTGAGTAAATCAGAATCTTGCGTTGGTGAATTTGGCTTCCCTATAACCAACAAGTACTAATAAAAACAAAGTGGTCGCTGTTGTTGCGGAAACATATGAGACTCCGAATGAACCATGAAGTAGACATTCATTAATAACAATGTTGACTGTTTAAAAAGTTGATGAAATGAAAGAGATTAATTGAAAAAATGTACATTTAAAAATAAAATTTAATAAAAACTTTCATTAAACGGCAAAAATGGAAGAATAATTTCAAAATAATAAGCAACAAATTTTTCTGTAAAAATAATGATGGTCTTGAGGTTTTTAACAAAAGATGAGCATGATTCTCAGTTCTTGGCTAGCGTCGCTGGAGCATACCATGACGGTCATCTTTCTGCTGCTTCCTTTTTGAAGGGAAAAATATAGAAACAAGTCCAGATTTCTCAAAAGAAATGATTTTTAATTCAGTGCCGCGAAACCTATTAAAAAGGTCTTTTTTATACATCAAAATTCTGTGTTTCACTTAGTTCCATTTCCTCTCAAATAAGTTGTCACAGTAGCTTGTATAAGTCATCGCACTTGTGCCACCATAATGAAAATAAAATTAGCTACACAAAAATGTTGAGCAACAAATTCTCTTTAAGTACCTTTATCTAACTAATATTATTTATTTTCAGATATTTAACTCCTCAAGATAAATAAAATCATGTTCTCAAACAGAAGCACAACGGAAGGAAGTGAACTGCCATTGAGGTTCGAATTCGACCTGTCAGAAAATGCCACCGATTCCTTACCAGAATTCGAACTCCCCACCAAAAGAAATGGAACAGGCGATGACGACACCTACCTCTTCTACGGCAACGCTTTCGTGGTGCCGATGGCCATGATGATGGTGATTATCATCATCCTGGCTGTGGGTGGAAATGTGATGGTGATACTGACTATCGTGAGACACAGGGGCATGCGCACAAGGACTAACATGTTCATCGTGAACCTGGCTGTGGCAGATATATTAGTAGCTGTGTTGGACATGCCCGTCTCTCTGACCACCATCATCGAGGGTAAGTGGGTGTTCGGGGAACCCCTCTGCAAACTGAATGGATTCACGATGGCACTGTTCCTCATTTGTTCCATACACACTCTGATGTACATTTCTGTGCACAAATTCATTTCCATCACGAGGCCCTTCTCCAGGTAAACAATTATCTTCATTTGTTAAAACTATTTTTTGAAGCTCAGTAGCTAAATAAATACATGTTGTTGTCGTCTGCCATTTGGGCATTGAGGGTGCGATCGTTCTTGTTCTCCAGCGGCGCCATCTATGGCCAAGAATTTGACTTTTACCACACCCATACGTCACACCCGTTTATAGGGCGGACCCATTCATATATCAATTTACAGTTCGTAATTTTGACCTTAACGATCCATCTTCGATCCAGTACCTCCAGAGGTTTACTTTGTTATTGGAACATGGAAGATTTTGTGACCCGACAGATGTAACGTGCGCCATTCACCACGTACTACACGAGGAGGCTTCGGCTGGCTGGATTCGAACTTCCGATCTCTCTAACGTGAGTCCAGCTCCCTGCCAACCAGGCTATCCCGGTCATATAAATATATAATGGCCATTCATTACAAAAGAGAAGAAAATTATGACAGTATCATTGCGATGACTGGTTACCCTATTCATCTAATCAATTTTTTAATGATAAAACATTTGTACTTTTGTCCCCCATTGGGCTGGGATTGGGCTGGAGCAACAATTCCAACCCATGTAGACATTTCTTAAGACATCACAAAATTCTTTTTCTTCATAATTATTCAGATTTTTGTTAAAATTGCCTGCCAAGACAGCCATTATGAATTAGTTGCTCATAAACAGAATATAAAATTGCTTTAAATTAAAAGAGGATGTATAAATGCAATCTGGTGAAAATAAAAAGAAAAAAACTCAGTTTGGAAAACAATCAGCACCAAAAAAATTTAAAATGATGGTCTGTTTTTTTATTTAATCTTTTTTACGAAAGTTTGTGTTAGTCTGATTTTTAATAACTCCTTATTTGCAACGACGTTGTTGAAGTCGATTGAGTCGAAAGGCGGGTGGACATGAAAATCTAGAATAACACCCATTTTCCAATGGGTAATATATTGATTTCGTTGTTAACGTTCCACAGAGCTACGCTATTGAGCTATGGGCGACGGTGTGGGATTCATTCTTAGTGATGAACCGATAACAATGCGCATACTGCATAGCACTTTTAGATTGGATGGCAAGTCACCCGGCCTCTGCACCATGTTCCTCAACTTCCCAATCGTGTTTGAACTTTTAAAGATCTGAAATCGCCGAAGGCAATGCATTAGAATGGATTCCGAACCACAAAGATCCGATCTGAGAAAGCGTGAGGAAATAAACCTTGTGTAGTTAAGTATAGCCTATGCATTAGTGTTAAACTATTTTTTACAAACAAATATAACTTTTATTGAGAACAAAAACACATAAATACAAAGAATATATATTCGTCGTCAAGAGGAAAATCCTGTCCAGGCGACAAAGAAAAGTAATACAATAAATTTAAAGTAGAAATTTAAAAAAAAAAAAAAAAAAAAAAGGGGGTATTACAATCATAAATTATTTTGCTCATCATAAGACGTCATATATTGTTGAACATTGTAATAATAGAAAACAAAAAAAAAATGCATGAAACTATATATAAAAAAAATAAAATAAATAAATAAATAAATAAAAAAATAACAAAGGTAACATA
Organism: Parasteatoda tepidariorum; assembly: GCF_982258835.1. Classification (NCBI taxonomy): domain Eukaryota; kingdom Metazoa; phylum Arthropoda; class Arachnida; order Araneae; family Theridiidae; genus Parasteatoda; species Parasteatoda tepidariorum. The sequence goes on from NC_141760.1 coordinate 1,578,953, forward strand.
AGAAATTCATTTGGATTGGCACAAGACTGGTATAAAAAAATCGAATGCTTCCTTTAAAGTGAAAAATAGAGATCTAAGTCAATGTTCATCACAAATTGAAATAAAGCACGCTTAAAAGAAGAATATATTTTGATGTTTTGCAACTGAAATGGTAATTTATTATATAATTTAGGTGCTAAGTAAAAAAACTGTTTTCGTGAAATTTCTTTTGTAAAGAGGGGAATCTCATACATTTCAGTTGGTCTCCTTTCAGACACATTAGTTTTTAATTTGCATATTAATTTATTGTTGTGTAAATAGAGTAAAATACGAAAAAATACATTATGGCGAAATGGTAATAGGTTAATTCTTGTATATATATTGGTAGTAGTTACACTTGAATTATTTATATTTAGAGAATTAATAATCTTGAAGCATTTATTCTGAACTGAGATTAAGGGAAGTAAATTAGTTTTATATTCACCGCCATATATTATCGCACCATAATTAATTAAAGAATAAAACCAGGAGTAATAGAGTGCTTTCACAAAATTAAAATGAATTTTATTCTTAAGGTGATAAAATTTAACTAAAACGAAACGCAATTTTTTAACTAAATTGTTAATATGTGTTTTCCATTTTAAATTAGAATCGATATATAGTCCTAAATATTTGATATTATTTACAGATTGTAGAATATAGCATTGGCAATTTTCATTAGTACTTTTGCAGGAGAGAGAGTGAAATTTTAAATTTAAGTTAAATTCTGATTTTCTTAAACTGAAATAAATATATTTAGTTTTATTTAGATTTAAATTTAAGTCATTTATTGTAAACCATTTTGAAATTATGCGTAAATCAGATTCAATTTGAAAAATTAGTTGATTTAAATCAGTGCAAGAATACAAAATTACGGAATCATCAGCATACGTTATTATCTTACCAAAAAGTTTGAGTTGACAAAGTTCACTACTAAAAAATCAATCCTTCTCTACATTTGCAAAGAAGAGAGGGAAAATTATTTTGTTAAATATTTCTTGAAAGCAGCAACTTTTTATATGACACATGTTATGAGAGCTGAATTGAGGTACACTCGATTCGATTAAAATTCTCTTCTTCTAATTCATTTGACATCTGTATTTAGCACAACTGGGTTTAAAAAAAAATCTATTTATTTAGGTATTCATATAAATCAAAAATTTATCATCGTGTATATCCTCATGCTTTCTTCTTTTCTGTGCATCGCGAGACCTTCAAGGTTGTTTCCTATCAGGTGACGGGGAGGTGTTATGGGGTGCAATCATTATAATTGGAAGCGGTGTATTCGGTATCCTATAAAATAGCTTAAATATATCTGTGTAATTAGGAAAAAGATAGTCTTTTCTCTGCAGTTAAATCTAAAATTTTATGTATATATAAATATATATATATATATATATATATATATATATATATATATATATATATATATATATATATATATATATATATATATATATATATATATATATATATATATATATATATATATATATATATATATATATATATATATATATATATATATTTATATATATATATATATATACGCATATACCAAACTTTTTCATATCGTTTTCTTGTATTGAAAAATAAACTTTTTGAAGTTTAATTAAATATTAATGCAAATATTATTGTCATGTTATTATAGAATATTTAATCATTTCTATATCATTGTATTTATTATAAAAGCAATTTTGCGGAGTGAAACATCTTGAATCCCCTTTGAATGAAGGAAGAGCGACATAAATTCTTATCCAGTAGTTTATTCATATAACTTACTTTGCAAAGGATGCAATAAATGCATACTTTTCTTGCTTGAAATTTCTAATTAAAGTAAAGCATTTCTTTCTTAAAATTGGTCAAGTCCATACTTACGGTATTTTTGTGCATTCATAATAAATGAATAGTGAGCCAAAATAAATAAATAAATAAAAAAGGAACAACCTTATTTAAATTTTGATCTAATGATCAGATCTTTACGTTCTAGGACTCATTCTTAATGGCACAAAGGGATGACACCAAAATATACTAGTTAATTAGTGCAGACGATATTTTAAGTTACGAAATCAGACACAAAAACGTACTTTCTCTGAATCCCCAAATATAGGGCGTAGTTGGGAAATAGGGTTCCAATAGTTTGGTCAGGAAAGCACTCCAAAGTTTGAACCCCTTAATGTTTATTTTACTTTTTGCGTATTTCGTTATATCACGAGTATTTTTGAAGTAAAATGAAAAAATTTTGCACTCAATTATAAAATTCCTTTATCCAAAGATAATTCCCTGCAAAGAATAATTTTTAGTAAATGTTTATTATCTTTTATTTTATTTGATTATAGTAGAAATAATTTTCAATTGTAAGGTATACAAATTTTTGCATCATTTTAAAGAATATAATTTTACGTGGCAAAAAAAATTCAGAAAAAATCGATCGGATAGTTCCTGAGAAATCAAATTTTTTGTGATCTGACATTTTTGAAATTCAATTTCTCAGGATATAATCTACTGATTTTGCTCAAATTTCGCATTTTTCCAAGTAAAATTATATTCTCTAAAATGATGCAAAAATTTGTACACCTTGCAATTCAGCATTTTTTCTACACAAAATAATAAAAAATAAAGACTTACTAAAAATGATTCTTTGCATGGAATTATCTTTGGATAAACGAATTTTATAATTGAGTGCAAAATTTCTTCATTTTACTTCTTAAGTTCTCGCCAGTGCGTTTTTCTGTCGTATTTCGTAACTTAAAATATCGTCTACACTCATTAACGAGCCTGTTTGTGGTCACCCCCTTTCAGTCATTAAGAATGAGTTCTAGAACGTGAATGATCTTTAGATGAGAAGTTATTCAAGTTAATCCGTTTTATTCCCTCTCTGTACATAACGTTTATTTTCGTCTTGAATATGAGAGTCGCTCTATCAAGTCTCGATTTTAAACTATTTCTACATTTTTGAAACCTTCCTGTGAAATTATAAGAGCGTAAAATGACGGTTTTTTCATGACGCGTCATTTTAACTTCAAAGACCGTCTGTTCTCCTCGATTCATTCTTGTATATCGTGATCTAGTTTCTATCTTTTGTTATTAAAAATCTAGACTTAGGATGTCGGTCATTGTATGAGAGCAATACGCGGCGCAGGATGTCGTGCATGTAGGAAATGTTTTTATTTTTTTAAAATTTTTTTTTTCTTTTACAAAAGATTCGATGTAAAGGTAGATCACCGACACTGAAATAAATATCGAAAAATCATTATTATTATTATAAATTTTTTTTTGTGGAATTTGACAAGATTTATTGGCGGGAGGAAATTCCCGAAGCCAACTGAATGAGGAGTTCAATCGTTGGAGGGAACAAGAAACATTTTATGTCAAAATTTGGAAATTCTCTCCCCCCCCCCCCGCAGTAGCATTTTTAAGAACGGCCACTTTCAAAAACATTTGACCGCTTTTTTTAAAAATTGGAAGTTCGAAACTATTAAAGAAAATTGTTGTTATTATGAATGAAGGGCAATCCTTTTGAAGCATTTATCAAAATAGAGTAAACACTGCTGAGCTTATTTTGAAGAAAAATTTCCCGACCTCTCAAAATAGGTTCATTTAAAATTTAAGTATTGCACATAACGTTTACAACCCATAAAATATAGAACTTGAGTTTTTGAGCGAACGTAAAACTCGTGTTCATGAACAGACATAAAATGTATGAGTTACAAAATAAGTTTGAAATAATTGTTATCAAAATGTTAAAATGTGATATGAATTAGAATATTTTTTAAATAGTTTCGGTCATAAATTGAAACTAAGAAAGTAACATGAAATGAAACCTTTGATAACCAAATTTCGGAACTCTTTTAAATCAACATAAAATGTTGCGAGGATGATGACGGCTTTCCCGTTGTCATAAATAATGCGAGAAGCACGTTGTTTGGAATACATGGGGGGTCATTTTTTAGTCACTCTGTGGACGGCCCTTTTAATTTCACCTTCTTTCTAGAAGAAATTCATCTTTAAGCATAGTCGAGTTTTCATTATATTTTATAACCAGCTTTGAAAAGTTTACCCAATTCTGAGTTTATGACTACCCATGGTCCACTACGTGGCCTTGACATTTTGAACCCAACCCAGAACACAAGGAAACTCCTGGATCTAGTATTGGAACAAACTAACCTTTGTAAGAGACTATTTGATGAAACCAACCCGCATTTGCGTTATATGGAAAGAAAAACTTCGAAAAACTCCTACGGTTCACCCGATGGCAAGGGAATTCTAGCCTATGATCCGTCAACCACTGAGGATATTTTACGTCAACCCGGCTGTCAGTGCGAGCCGAGAGCGGAATTTGTATTAATCAGCCACCTCTGGGAATCGAACCTGGAACACATCGAGGTGAAGGCTCTATTTTCTAAGCCCCCCGCCACTTCTTATAATTTTATTTGTTGTGAACGTAATTTCCTCTCAAATAAAAAATATCTCGGAAAAAGGATGAGCGAAAGCATATTTTCCCAGTGTGGGCGCTATCAACCCCCCCCCCCCCCAATGGACATTGGAGACTTTCAGGGGGGGGAGGGGTGTTGTGACTTTCTAGAGGAAGTGTAAAAACTTACAATTCGAAGAAATTTTTTAAATATGAAGCATAATTTAAAATTAATAATTTTATTTTGTAAAGGAAAACCAACACATATTTTATCCTGCATAAATTATGTACACTTGTTATTAAAGCAGTTATTAATTCAGCAATGCATTGGGGAAAAAGGTAACAGCAAAATTTTAGATTGAAAGTAACACCTTGTTCTTTTACACAAAAAAATTCGACATGAATTTGCAACCAATTTGCTCGATATTTTTTTCCTTCATCGTGATAATGTGATAGAGTTTGGGGTTTTTAAATTTATTTGTTCAAGAATTATTTTATCCTCTACTTAAAAGGGCTCGTCGAATAGGTCAACAGTTTATACGTTATACATACTAAATCCTTGAATTTACTATTAATCGCATCGTTTCATTAGTCTTATCATCTACTATTAATCTTAGTTTTTATCTAATAATAATAAACACTTGTCTAGATATGAATGTTTCATTTTTTTTCTTTGACCCCTTTCACGTGAACAATTCAAAATGGGGGTTGAATCTCACTTCTTAAGAGGGATCAGATATTGGACCTATATCAAACATTTTAAAACAATTTCCCCCCCATTCCTTAGTTACTTACGAATTGAGTTTTTTTAAAAAATTAATACAGGAAGTGACCTATTGGCTGGGCAGATTCATTAAAATAAAAAATTAATGACTAGAGTAGCTCAGAAATGAGAGCAAGTGCTTTTACATAAATGGTCACGGGTCAAATCTTAAATATCGCGTATATTTTTTATCTCTTTTCAATAATCATATAGTTAAAGTTAAAGGTAAAGTTAAAAGTAATATCAGCAGCATTGTTTTGAATTAAATTTCTCTTTTGTCGAAAAAGGAGGCGAAGAATTTTGTGGTTTTCCTCTCACGCAACTCTATTCGGTTTCTTTTCTTCTCCCGTTTCTGGCGAAACATATTCCTTATTAAAGCTGTATTAGAATATTATAAAGATTTCAAAAACATAATATTTTAATCCAAACCCCCCACCCCAGAGATAAAAAAATTTCATTCAAAAGTCGTTCTATCGTAAGATAATAACTTGTAAGTGAACGGTTATTGACTCAAAATGTAAGACCCTGAATATTAAAAACTTGTTCGACATCTTATTCAGTGTGTTTTCTCTGAATGACAGATGAAAGACAAGAATTTAACAAGACTCCTTCTGTTGTTGATCCAAAGCATGCGATCCTCTGAAAACTGTTTTGCGTTGAAGAGAATGAGTAGGAATTTTGTCTCACAAATGGAGTTTATATGAACTGAAATATTTTTAACAACTAAATGAAGCGAATGATATAATTCCATATTCAGTTTTTAATAACGTAAGCATTTGAAGGGGTGTCTGTCTCTCGTGTAAAAGCTCTGTTGTGATAAAATCGTTCGAAGGGGCCCAGAAACAGAATGACTCTACCCTTCATCAGAGAGACCGTACAAATATACAAAAATTCGATCCTAAAATGTCATGCGCAAAAATATATTTTTAGAAATCCATGTTCATTTTTATACAATAACGCATATTTTAAAAGAATGGAATAAATCAGTATGCTGTCTATAACCATGCAACCAAAATTTTTGAAGGTTAATATAGTTGAAAATCACCCATTTTAGCCTATACTTCTTAAGATTGGCAAGCAAATACTATTAATGAACAGTGACAGATAATCATTAAGAAAATTTTGGAATAAAAAACTGATTTCTCTGTTGCTTCTTTCGACCCTTGTTCACCCCCCCCTTTCTTATGGAAAAAAAAAACTGAAATGAAAACAATGTGTAAAGGCTGCCATAATGTGCAGCGTTTGCTGCCGTGTTGGAGCATTTCTGATATCAGGCAAACGGATAGAGTCCTTTAAATAGGCCAATTAATTAGTATAGTTAAAAATTTTTTTTCTTGAATACTTGAAATATACCTTTTTTAAATTTAGTTGAATAGTTCCCAAAAAAAGTTTGAATATTTTAGATTTAATAGTTCCCAGGAACTAAACTAATTTTCGTACTATTTTATTTTTTAATCTACAGCAAATGAATAACAAATGAATATTATTAAAATCATTCAATTTTGAGACAGATACCACTTTCCCTGCATTTCGGTAACATTGCCCTGAATAATTTGCTCCTCACAGTGCTTTTCTATTCAAGTAAAAAAATAAATAAATTAAATAACAGAAAATGTTAAAATAAAAATTGTGTCACCGCCACTTGTAAATAGAGAAATAAAATACAAGTTGAATAATTTTTTTAAAAGTTATTATTCAATTTTTATTTTTCTCTTTTGTTGAGTTCGAGTGTTAAAAAAAGTGTTTTGAAATTATACAGACCTAAATCAGTTGCCTAAATAATAAACTCAAAGCATATTTTATTGTTATAAAAATGAACTAAGAAATGAAGAATTAAAAACAACTTAGTTGGAAAGCGCAAGGCGAGTAAAAAGTTTTCAAATGAAATATGCATTACAAAATCATTGTGTTGGTTGTACCATTTATTCATTTGAATGAGAGGCAATAATGTAGTTCGCTTAAGTTGTGGGTTTTTATTCCATAAACAGTGCATCCTACCATTTAAATCAAATAAATCAGAAGCCCTTCATAAGTGTCATCAATCTATGTATAGGCGTCTCCAGGTTACCTGATTTCTCTATTCTCGACATTTTTCCCATTACCACGGGTAAGAGAAAATCTTTTTTCCTCTTTCCAATTGCACACTCGGGTACTGACTTTCGTCATTCGGGTATCAGAAAGGCCACTCTCTCAGAGGTACTCTATTTGGTGGGCCAATGTAGTTCCTACAGTAAAAAGGACAGAGAAGAGAAGGAAAGAACAACCATGCCTCTCTGACTTGGAGTCAACTCCCTGACCACCCTACAGTTCTGTAAATCTTGCTTTTTCCCCACTGCAGTACTTTTCAGTTAGATGCGCCGGGGGGGGGGGGGGGTAGATTTTCCAAAATCGGAGAGTGTTGAGAGTTATTCAGACAGCCTTGAGACTTCTATTGACAAAGAGTCATTGATACTATGTCAATAATATTCATGATTCTAAAATGTCAATAATAATTTAGGATAACTATTGGATGATTTTGTCAGGTCATTTCAACAAAAAAGTTAAACATTTTTAACTTTATTTTTCTAGAGCCATGACACCTCGGCGAATAAAGATGATGATTTTGGCCTCTTGGTCATGGGCAACATTCTGCGCGATCGGTCCTCTGATTGGTTGGAATAAAAATATATACAAAAAGGTAAAAACTATTGTTCTATAGCATTTATGTTTTGTTATCTATGTCGTGGGCTTAATGAAAAATTCGGCTTTTTATCAATGCACCAGCTGATTTGAAAAGTCTTCTATGTTTTCTAGGCTGCTTAATTATATATTTCCTATATTTAGGCTTATTATATATTTTAGGAAATATATTTTATATATTTTAGGGTATTTTTTGGACTATTTCTTAGGAAATGTGTAGAGTTACATAATCAGATATCAATTTGCTTATCGCGATAAATTTTCAGTGAGGCCATTAACAATTACACTTAATGCTCCATCAGATATCATTTAAGCTTACTGTAATAAACTTTTAATAAGGTCATTTACGGTTTATACTTTTGGTTGTTCAAACAGATATCATTTAAACTCATTGCAATAAACATGCGCCCAATACAAAATTGCGTGTTTGACATTCACGCAAACTAAATTAGCCATTAGTTCAAATATTTTAAAGCATTGGATTAAATTTTTATGGATTTCAACTGTGACCACTTACATGTAGATTCTGCTAAATTCCCGGTAGTTCATTTATTTTTTTAAAAAAATAATTTCCGCATGTTTGAGGGTGTGACATGAAAAGAACACGCATTTGCATTATTCAGTATAAAAACACAGAATTCCGTGAAATATAACAATTGCGTGAACTGTGTTTGGCAAGAATGTTAAAATAAGCATTCTATGAAAAATTAATTTACTTTCTCAATCTTGCTTGTGTAAGAAATATTCAAAGTTTTCGTTGTGGATGTGACAGCGTGTTAATGGCGTGATAGCGGGGGGGGGGGTATCACCCATGAAATGATGACACTATCGTTGTCATCTGACGATTTCCTAACTTAAGCCATAATGGGTGAAAATAATTCATGTATGGAGTCAATGTATCTGAGCTTGGAGTAAGTTCTTTTCAACTATGGGTGTTTTAATTGAATGACACCCTTTAAGGTGAGTATGAAAGCTGGGTTCAGATATTAACTTATATATATGTAGTAATGTGTCGTAATTATAGCTATAAATGTGTCATAAAGTATTCATTAACTAATTTTTTCGAGTTTTTCAACACGAGATTTGAATAAGTATGACATCACAGTGTATACAATAGCTGATACATGCATGTTCTTAATGAGTAAATCTTGATTAGAAAGTATGGTAGTAGAATGATCCATGTGATTAGGGATGCATTTTCAATAAAACGAAACTTTTTCTACAAACAGGGTGCCAGTCAGTGTGGTCCGGATCTTCCAAAAGGTATGCTGTCACTCTCCCATTCTCTCTTGATCACAACCAGCAACTACATCATCCCTCTGTCAGTGATGTTCTTCTGCTATTCGAGAATATTCCGTGAGATACACGTCCACATGAAGAGGATACGCACTACGTCCAACATAGATCTGGAGAACTCGGTGGCACAGCAGAAGAAAGTGGCCACCACACTTTTCCTGGTGCTGGCCTGCTTCCTACTCTGCTGGACGCCGTACGTCATGTACTCCAATGCGTCCGCTCTCATCAAAGACAAGAAAAGAATTCCCCCGATTCTAAATCCTTTGGTAAGGACTTTTTCTCATCGCCTTTATTGAACCTTATGAGACATTCTGCATGCTTAAATGATACAGATTGTCGTTTGAAAATAAGAAGGATGAAGTTAAGTAAACTCATTAATCATCATTTGCGTTACATGAAGAGGAAAGCCACGACTTCCACGGTTAGCCAAAAACCTTCCTACGGTTAGCCTAACGGCAAGGGGACTCTAACCCATGATCCGTCAACCACTGAGGATATTTGAGGTCTTTGCGAGCTGGGTGCGGAATTTGAATTTATCAACCATCGCTGTTATTCGATCCCGGTTCACCTCATAGGGAGGCGAGTGCTCTATCCCCTCTGTCCAAAATATTGAATCTCAATAGGTTAAGATAACGCAATAGTATTTTCGGTTTTAAAAAATTTATTTAGGTAAAAAAAAGAAGTTTTTTGTTGTCACCATGGTAGTTTCATAAACTTTTCGCAGAGTATTTTTTTTTCTTTCCATTACGCAAAAACTACTGAAAAAAAAAACAATCTGAAACTTTACACATTTAAAAAAAAAGTGTTTAAGGAACATTTTGATGTCAAAATGTAAGAATTAATATCTACACAGATGGCTCGAAGATGGAGGCAGGAACAGGAGCCGCCATAATAATCTTTGATGGCACGAAATCAAATACCATCAAAATGAAGTTTTTCAATTGGAACACTATTTTTCAAGCCGAAGCAAGAGCTATTTTAGAAGCAGTCCAAATAGCAAAAAATAACAGTAGAAATACAACAATTTGGACTGACAGTCTATCTGCCTTACATGCTATCAAAAATTACAACACAACGCATAATATTATTCAGAAAATCCAAAGTATTTTAATCAATCATCCACAATTAGAAATCTCCTGGATAAAAGCGCATGCTGGTCATATGGGTAATGAAGAGGCAGATAAGGCAGCAAAGGAAGCAGTCACAGATAAAAATCTTACATCAACAAATTTGGGAATGCCCCTATCATATATTAAAAAGAAAGAAAAAGAATTCATTTTAAATTATTGGCAACAACTGTGGATCACACACAAGTATGGAAGAACGACTTACGAAATTCTTCCAAAAGTTTCTTTTAAAAATAGTAAATGGCCAAAAGAATTAATAATGTTCATAACTGAGCATGGTCCCTTTAGGACATACTTGAAACGCTTTCAGTTGTCAAGACATAAACTTTGCAGTTGTGGAGAAATTGGTTCACCACTACACTACGCTACAAAATGCCTGTTAACAGAATCCTATCACTTTAAAGTCCCCATGGAACAAGACATTATAGCCTGGAAGAAACAAATTATTAGTAATAAAACTCTTATAAATAAACTAATTAACTTCATACAGAATTATGAACAATTTCTAACGCCAAGCTAAAATTTACTACTCTCCAACTAATAATCAATATAAAAATACATCCACCTGCAATGCTATCCATTACCATAGCGTTAAAACCTTATGCTACCCAGGTTTTCATATTAATCAACCCATATAATTTCTAAATTCCTAACATTAATTTGTTTAAAATTTTCATGTCATGATTATAACAGTATGCTCAAGCATGGTAACGGTTCATACAGTGAATGAAATTATTACCACTTGTATTAAATTATGTCAACTTTAAATGAAATGTTTATATAATGCCTTAGCAAACCATATTTAATTGAATGCATCTACATGAACAAGTTGTCATAACCCGATTATATAGCCTACCATCACTCAACATCAAGCTTATGTGCTAATGTACAACCACTGCAAAGTTTTGATGGAATCATTTTTGACAACCGTTATTGAATAACCATATATGCTAACTATATATAACGTATATATATATATACTAACAATTCCACAAATGTAAATTGGTGCCTCAAATATAAATCCCCTTGTATATAATTTTCCCACTCCCCATGTTTTTTGTATCATATTAGTGTTTTTTCTACATTATCTCATGCAATGTATTTGTTTATCCAGATGTATTTTCATGATATGCTATATTTAACCACGCTTCTTCTGTATAGTCACAATTTTTGACACTCATCTCCCATGGGTCTTAAAAGTCACTAATCAATATTCCATTATAGTTACATAACGTCTGTTTATATCTGTATCTCTAAATAATTATATAGTAATTAATAAATAATAAATTTAAGGATCCTAACGGGAGCTCTGGCGACGTTGCAGATGCTAGGGTGGGCTTGTGATTAGGGACTGACATCGGGGGAAGTCGCCGTTATAACTGTTTTCCTGGCCACAGTTTCTCTTTCTGATAGGGGGCATAGGTGCAGAGCTGTGTGCCGGCGTCCATGTCCATGTTATCGATTAGCATTTAAATTGTTTTGTGTCAAAGTTGTTTTCGTAGTCTATTATTTTAAAGAAAATGATTGCAGTGTAATGCTGATTTGTTTTTTTACAGCCACGTACTCACATGTTTGAAAATGTGTAACGCATCTCACTTCGTTTAAATTTCAAATTAGTTTTAGAGTATTCAAATAGTTTAAATTGACAGTTTTTCAGATTTTTTGATCTAAAAGAAAATTTAATAGCAGTAAAACAGTAGTTTTTTGCTGTCACGTACCTTAATGAATTAAAAAACAAACAAAACTGTTGAGGTTTTTAAAATTTCGAACTCATTTCGGGGTTATTAATTTTTAAGGTTTTGGCGATTTATTATATGTACCGATTGGTTAAGAAAAAAGGCGTATTTTTTCAGGCTTTTGGAACATTATCTATTTTTATTAAAAAAATTCTTTGGATTTTTTATAATTTTAATTTCTGGAAATGCATTATCTGTATTTTAACTATGTTGTTATGATTTTTTGTTAGTTATGCAAAAAAAAAAAAAATTGAGATCGATTTTTTTTCAGACAGGGAAACCGCAATGCCTACTAGCTCTCATTTCATTATTTTAAATTTAATTTCTTTTGCTGTTTTTATGTTGTATACCTTTGAAAAAAGTAAAATAAACGTTGTTTACCGAGAAATGAAATCTAGCTTTATTTTTACGATACAAAAACAAACAAGCAGCTTATCTATTGAAATGGATTAGAAGACTATTATTTTACCGAAAGAAAAAAAAAAGAAATCGAAAGTTATTCAATAATTTAAAGTAAAATTTCTAGTAATCACGACTTTATTTTTGTATGATGAAACGCGGATTTCTCCATCCAATCAAGGAAAGTGAAATATCGCTAAAAAATCAGATAGGGTTCGACTATACATAAAACAAGCAAAAAAAAAACCCGTCATTTTTGACGGCAAAAAATGAATGGGTCGAAATAAATTTGAGATTCATGAATTATATTTTCGATACGAATAAAATAATCATTTTGTTATTTTACCACGTCATTTCAAATAATATTTCTATCGCATATTAGATGAAACGTTGCTTTTGTTATTTATTAGATTATTTAAACTGACGATAAAAAGGAATCATTCTTTGTAATATTTGATTCCTTTCAAAGATATAAAAACCAAAAGAAGTGATGCCTCATTAAGAAAAAGTAATGGATGTACAAATAGATCTATTTCTCCATAATGCGGATTGTAGTGTCATTTTTTTTATTAATATAAGTGCATTAAAGAGATTATTTTTTTTAAAAAAAAACCTTACTTATAAGTTATTCTAAATAACAATCGACTTTGTTTTTGAAAACAATTTCTGATTTTTTGTAAACAAATTTATTTCTGATACGAGTTAAGATGTTCTGCTTTGTAATTTTGGTTGATTATCCCGTCGGCTCTTTTCGCCAAACCCGATATTATTGACAAAAGTCTCTGTCAATGGGTTTGGAGAAAAGAGTGGAATCCTTGACTATGCGAAATGATTCGAATTTGCTTAGTAGAGTGCAGTGGTACATTTCATTTAATTGCTCAGGAGATAGAGGGTTCGCTCTTCGAATCTCAGCAATGACTGACCTATGCAAATTTCGCATCCAGCTTGCACAGTGCTAACGTAAAATATCCTCAGTTGTAGAAGGATCTTCAAGGGGTCCCCTTGCCGTTGGGTTAACCGTGGAAGGATTTCGTGATTTTTCTCTCCGTGTAACGCAAGTTGGCGGGTTAGTTCCTTTTAAAAGTCCTTCACAAAGATGAATTTCTTCCTACACTTGACTGGTTTCAAAACTACAAGGCTGCGGAGTTGAACGTTAGCAGTCGTAAACCCCGAAAAACAACTGTTCAACGGCAGTTATAAAATAAAATTCATTTAATTAAATGTGTCATTATAAAAAAATAGAGGTTTTTACTTTGTTTTGATTATTTTTATTAAAAATGTTTATGACGTATTTTTACACTTCATTTTTTTTTTGTTATTATTACTTTATTATTATAATTATTTGATAAATTTAACGTGTTTAGAATGTTTATTTTGGAAATTGCTTTTCATTAGAATGGCACTAAAGGATTTGATCATGTTCGCTAGCGTTGACAGGTCGACGGGATAATCCCAAAGTACAGTCGTTTCTTTTTCTGAATAACAAGCTATTTTGAAACCGGTCCCAAAAGTTGGCTTTTCCAATGTGTCAGCTCCTTTAAACAACAGTCATATCTACAGCGCAAACACCACCCTACCATGGCCGGTCAAGCGCACAGCACCGTTTTACAGAGGTCAATCTTTTAACGGCCATGGTTGGAATGCCACGTCATTTTGACTGCAGTTATAGGACGTAGACAGTGCCTGAACTGCTACCCGTATCTCTAAACTTCCACAGCACAATGAATGAGAGGACTACGACATGCACCTTGTTACGTATATACAAGTCGGTTGCTTCATCGGCTGCCAGGATCGAACTTTTCCACAATGTAGTTGTATCTGTGATGGATAATACTAATGGTGTGTTTCTCTTATAGACGTATTGGTGCGGGTATCTGAATTCTGCTTGCAATCCTATCATCTACGCTTTCAGGAGTCCATCCTTCAGAAAGGGTTACAAGGAGATCATGTGCGGTGCCCAGTCAGCCAAACTAAGCGCAGGTCAGACTATTCATTTCTTTTGGTTTGGTTACTCTTGTTGTTTTTTGATGTAAAAAGCAGTGTATTTTTATGATAAATTCATGATAACTGGTGCAACAAAACTTACCTTTTTTTAATTATCAACTTGCAGGCAGTCATTTTGCCATTGGACTGCTGTCTCTTCAATATTTCTCTAATTGCTTAGAGAAAGCACGTCATTCGTTAAGTATTTCGAAATTCTACCTGATTAGAAGAAAGTGTACAAGAAAAACTAGGAAATGTTTTTTTTATTTATTTTTAGTCAAATGAAGTAGGTTAGTTGTACAGTGTACAAAATGAAAAAGTAAACACCCTACATAATGTTTTGATCGGATTTTCAGGTTCTTAGATTCAATCGTAATGGTCCTCTCATCTTTATGCTAATTAACGTGTACTGACGATATTTTAAGTGACGAAACCAAACACAAAAACGAACTTTCTTTAAATAACCATACCCTTTTTTTTCAAAAGATTAAAATTCTTGATATTCAAAATAACCGTTAAGTCGACCATATAGTTCTCGATGAATAAAATGTTTAACTATACGACTCAGATACTATCTGACTGATTTTGAACAAGCTTTGTCTCTTGTCATTTAAATTGTATACTTTCAAATGAGGTACAAATTCGTAGGCCAAACAACTTAAATTGTCTCCGACCTATTAATTAAAATAATAAAAAATAAAAATTATTAAGCATGAACTTTTATATGGAATCATCTTAGAATAAACAAATTTTATTATAGTATTCAAAAATTTTCCGATTCGCTTTGAATCTTTTAGAGATTTAACGAAATAAGCTATTTCATTAAATCTCGAATAACTTCAAGGGGTCCAAGCTTACGACCGATTTTTTTGCCAAAACTATTAGGACCATGATTACCAGAAACATTTAGATCGAGTCTTAGTATATGAAAATTCGATCATTAGATCAAAAGTTATTAGGATATTAACTTTTTAATTTCGCTTGCTTTCTTTTTATTATTTAGGTTTTTTACCGAGTTTTACGCGTGGATGATGATTACATTCTATGTATCTAGATACATAAATCTATTCTTATGAATTCATTTTAAATGTTAAGGTTGGGTTCATGCCTTACGTCATTTTAGTCCTGGTCGGTGATCAGTCGGTGCTTTCTTTTCCGAATATTGCGCCCCAACAGCGGGAAGAATTTATAGTCACAACAGATTTCATGTTGAGTAAACATTCGAATAATTTAGGTTCGAATCTGTGATCTAGCACTCTCTACGTCAACTGCAACACTATATCGACTGTTTCGATGGTTGTTAAAACATAGTAAATTATATAAAAATTAGCAAAGAGATAGAGATTAAAATATTAAATTCAAATCCAATTTCAATCCAATTAAATTCAATTTCAAATCCAATTATTAATCCAATTTCATATCTTTTCAATAGAGTCAGAGTTCTTGCATAAAGTCACATATTTTATTTTTCGCTTGAGACATTTCAACTGTAAGGCCTTTCAACTATAAACTTTTGCTTTGCTCTACGAAAATTTCGTTAAAATTCGAAGAGTGGGTCGTTCATTCATACCGACAGCTAGTTTTTTTTTCTAGAAAAAAGCCCAAATACACGTGATTGAAGCAAGCATCCGCAAAATTAGTTGAGTTGATCAGGAAACTAAATAGCCAGCTAATTAAAGCAATGCGGGTGTGCCCACTCTGTTCCACGGTGGTTACAGAATCGGGCTATATAAGCAGAGGTCCTGGGTTTAATCCCGGAAAGCACCGAAAAACATCTCTCGCACTATTACTATATTGATGATCCCGAACACCCAACTTTCTCACTCCTCGACAGATTGCCGGACTTCGTTCCACGGTTTCGGCTTGATTCGACAAACGAATCACCTGAATTTCAAAAATAATAAACTGAACTTTTCGTAGCATAAAACTAATATAAGGACCAGTGGTCATACATTTTATAAGAAAAATTTACGTGAACACTCGTATTTTTATTTTCACGAGAGCTTTACGGGCATACATTTATTTTTACGGTCAGTCACAAGAACACTTTTTCCTGTCACCGACCGTAATCTATAAGTGAAATTATTTTACGGTGTAGAACACAACATGCGTCGAAGAATAACTCGTTGCACAAAAATGTCCGAAAAAGTTGATTTATACTACGCCCTTTCTTTTGAAGGGCTGAGAAATTGTCAGGCAATTCATTTGAATTACATTTTAACTGTACGTCGGTTGGAACGAGTCTCAGTCACACGATTTATATTTAAATTTTCTAAAGCATCTATTTGAAAAAACTTTTTTTTTTGAATAATGAAGTAGCTAATAATCTTTTTTAATTCCTTTCATATCGAGTTAATTATTTTCTCTGCTATAACAACCATTCGCAGTGTATGAGTATAATGTAAATCCTTACAAGAACTATATTCAAATTTTCAACTTCCGTTTAAGATTTCAAAACCAAAATATTTATAACATTTTATTTTAAGATACAGTCTTTCGCCAAACAGAATTTATTTAATGCTTTAAAAAATCGCTCCGTAATATTATTACTCATTTGGAAATGGCATTTCTACTAGGAATTCTTTCCCAGTTATGCTTTCGTAACCAATTTTGTTCAGTAACTTCAAATGTAAACAGACGCAAAATCATTTGAATAAACATTGTTTAATGACTTGTTTAAAGAGAAATGGCGAGGTGAACGAAAACATTTATAAATCATACATAATTTTTTTTAATCATTCATCTTTTTTTTTCTATTTAAGTGAAACAAAACAGCTGACAGAAAATTTTTTTTGTTGTTGAAAGAATGAAAATAAAAAACTCATTGGAAACAAATCGTTTTACTTTGAAGTGAAAGCAACAAAATGGATTGTCAGTCTATTACAGGCAGTCCCTTTATCTAGGGCGATAATACAATCTAGTTATTAGATTCGTTTTGTTCTTATTTTATTTCTCTCAGTTAAGAATTTTTTCTTCTTCTTTTCTTTCTTAAGCATAAAATTAAAAAAAAAAATATGCAAACTAAGTAATATGGTAAGATTAAGCTTTGATTGCGTTACTGCGAATGACTGAATGATGTGGTTGAATGTCAAATTTGGTAAATGTCACTGCCCTGTACGCCCTACACTGATATTTTTTTAAGGTCATGTGCCCTGTATGCATTTAACAGGTACTCCGATGTTTCTCACAATCCATCCTCAGCAAATATTAAAATATCGAATAAATATAATAATATCAAATCGGATATTACAAATATTTCGGACATTCACCAAAGCGACTATGTGATTGTTGACATTTACCGGTGAAAGTCGACATTCTCCTGATTTCGATCATTCACGGTAACAATTGTATTGTATGATTGTTTTTTTTTTAATTATTTTGTTATGATAGAAGGTATGTTGCTATTCATATTCGGTGCCGATCTAATAACTTCTGAAAATATTCCGTGAATTATAAAAACCGTTAAGTATGTTTCAAAGTAACTTGCAATGATATACATACTTAACCTTAAGGTAGAAATAGAGAAATCGTTATTTTTCAAATACTTTTCGCGAATGCAATGTTTATGAAAAGTAAGGATGAGTCACTTAGTATTTATAGGTCATATGGCAGCTGATGATAGCATGAAAGAAAAAACAGTTTTTTTTTTGAGAGAATATTTTGTACGCTTAGGTTAGAAGACTTCAAGGATGTAGCTCATAAAAAAACGGCAAATCACTGGCAATAATAAAAAAGAAATGTCAGATTACGAAAACGGGGATGATAAATTTAATAAAAAAATGATGTTTAAAAATCTGCTACATTTTAAAAATATTTATAATTAACTGTAGTTAATAATTGATCAGTTTTGTAAATACAGTAATCCTAATTATTTTTAAATTTTTTTTCTAAAAATATTGAGATCGCTCGGTTTACACTACAGTTTCATAACTGAAATTCAACCTATTTAGTTTGATTTTTTTCTCTATCTAATTTCGAAAGCATACTTTTCAACTTTCTAATAGTAAGAAATGCATTTATAATACCTATGAATTCACTATCTATTCTTGATCTTCATTTTATCTTTTCCGAAATTGATTTGTTTTCAGCTCTAGATTAATAGATTTGGGAAACTAATTTTCGAATTTAATAATGTTTTAGAAGTCAAGATAGCGTTGCTATCTTGACTAATATGTTGCAGCCTTTTTGTGCAACAACAAACAATATAAACAAGTATAATGTAATAAATGCTTAATGTAAAAACAACATCACCATAATGTTTTCGAAAAAAAACAAACCCAAAGAAACTATTAAGCACGTTTGGAGCTCCATGTATGATAATTTAAACAATTACTTTTTGTATTGTTTTCTTTTTCATCATTGTTCATTGTTTTTGTATAGTATCGTTGTACAAACTGATCAATTAGTTCCAAGAGCTTTAACATTTATGTTAAACGAGATTTAATTTTTATAGTTGTTAAATTTGGACTTTAAAATAAAAATTAATTTTTATTGAGGTACATTCAAGCTTAAATTTTCATACAGTGATTGAATTAAAAGAAAAAAAAGAAAACGAAGAAAAAGCCTTAATATTCTAAATATTCTAAAAAATAAATTAGTTTGCTACCATAATGAGTATTTAACAGTTATGTTCTATGCTTATGTTTTGTCTAAGTTGGGCAAGTGGGAACAATATCATTTAATTAAAGTTTTCTAAAGAAAATAATTCTGTTAGTAAATTAGTACTTGGAATTCCACATGTATTTTTTGTAACTATCAGACTTCCCATTTATATTTTTTAATTCATGAATTCATTTTTTAAAGCAAATAGACTTGTTAGTAAAATGGTACTTGGAATACCACATATATTTTTTGTAACTACCAGAGCTCCATTTAAATTCTTTGATTCATGAATACATTTTTTTTTACAATGCGTTATTTGATTTCGCTGTTTAATGTGAAAAATATTGTACTGGTTTTACCATACTGAGTATTATCATCATTTGACGTTTCAAATACTATCGTCCATGTAGCGAACAAAAGGTAGGAAAACTAATCTGCTAAAGTTGCACATCGCATTACAAAAATGTTTAACCTTATAATCAGATAAAATTGTTTTAAATCTAAACATTAAATTATTTAAATGAATATCTCGTGGATTGAAAATTTTAAGAAATTTCCTTTCTTATGTTAGCGTTCTATGTGCTTCTAAATAAGAATGTTTTGGAGGAAACAAATCTCCTTAATAAGTTTCGATAAATATTTCTTGACATATATTATAATTTTAAAACTAATTTAAAATTTAAATGGGAGCTCTGATAAATAAAAAAATATAAGTGGGGTTCCAAGTGCTATTTTACAAACAGGATTATTTGTTTGAAAAATGGATGGACACTCACTTTTTGATATGAAATAAATTTCAAATATATTCTTAAAATTAATGAATAAATTCTTAAAATGTTTCCGTAAATATTTATTCATATATACTGGTATTTTCAAATGATTTGACACTTATTTTTTGATACGAAATAAATTTCAAATAAATTCTACAAATCAAAAACTAATAAAAAATGAGCCTCCATTATGTTAGCGATTTGTGCTATCCTAAATAAGAATGTTTTGCATGAAACGAGCTGTTCTTAAAATTTTTTTTCTATAAATATTTCTTTACATATATCGGTATCTTGTCAACAAATTGTTGACACTTACAATATACTTTTGTGCTTGAATGTATAAGGGATCTAGAGCTTTTCTCGTCACTAAAGTTCAATTTTTTAAAAAAAATAATGTGTCATAATCTGCTTTATTTTGAGTGTTTTGTCACCAAGTATAACATGTTTAGAAAACTTCCAAAGTTATAGCAAAAATAATGCAGACCAATATCTGAAAACATAAAATAAGTCTTCTATTTTCAAAATTGGAATTGGCTGTGAATTCAGATGTCAAAATACAAATACAATTTCAAAAAGTTTAAAGTTACTTTTTCAAAAATTTGTTTTTAAATCAATTTTTCTAAATTCAAATATTTTCATGATTATTAACATAATTCTACCGGTATCTATTTCCTTCTGTTGATTAAACAATTTCACAATAATTTCATAAAATGTGTTGAATTTGATTTTTCAGAAATATCTTTGTTTTTTTCCAGAATAACTGATATTTATTTATATTTCAGTAATAATTTATCAGCGTGTGCTATCAATGTAATCAAGAGTAAACAGTATTTCTGTTACTAACTCACTGGTGTAAACTGATGTTTTTTCAGAGTTGCATAATAGAAACGAGAATTGCACTGATATCAGAAGAATATCAGATCTATCTTCATCGAGAAGAGCGAGAGCCATATCTGATGCATACTTATGAATCCTTCAATACTTCCTCTCCTATGCATTCTTCTATGATTAAAATAGGCGAATGCAATTAGACTCTAATTTATTCCTAAGTTCACTTTCTTCAATAAGAGTTTAAAACTCATTACAACTGTGTTACGTCTTGCTATTCGTGTAAAATATTATATTAACAGGTTTAAAATAAATATGAGACCCATTGTAATGCATCTTCGATATTCCGATTGGAATTCCAGCTTCATTAATTTAGGGGCCTTCCAGGCCGAACCGTATCTCCCGCCAAACGCTGTACAAAGCGTGGCGGTAGCGGGTTCGAATCCCGCCACTACACTGGATGTATTTTCGTTCTGTCCTTCTATGTATTGTGCTATCTGTCCTTCTATTTGAGAAAGGTTTATAATCCTAAATGGAGCCAGCAAGCCTGAAAATGTATGTTTTTCCAATACATCAAGCAGCAATTTAATACTTGAGTATATGGACACAATTTATGGATATTTATTTTATGACTGAGGGCGAATAAACAGTCAATGTATCGGATGAACGATGTTTGCGTTTTTCTGGCGATTCTATTAGTTTGAGGTCAACTCAGAGGACAAGAGTTATGCCTTCTATGTTAAACAAAGAAATTGGAACTATTGGAGACAATATCATTGCAACCAAATCATTTTTGAATTAAAGAAAAAAATCTATCAAACCTGAATCCACCCATCCTTTGGAATTTATTGCGTCACCACTGTGATCAATACAAGTTGACATGGAATTGTTTCTTCATTCTTTGAAATGGCCACACCAGCTGTAATCTAAAAGATATGGTAATTCGATTAATAAGTGTTGTCTGTAGCAGCGCATGAGCATGAGAAAGTGTAATCCAAACATGGGAATAACTTGCATGATTGTTCTTAACATTATACGTCAGAAACTAGAGTAGCACCATGTAGCGTATTAACACAGGAATAATTGGCATGATTGTTCAAAATATTTAATAATAGGTATGAATGCATTCATTCCATCCAAATTATGGATTGGGAATGATTGGCATGACTATTCATGACATTAGGTGCTATTGAAATTCCGTTTGTTGTGAAATTCTGTCCAACTTACTAATCCAGGCATGGGACTTTTTTGCATGATCAAACTTTCATTGTTGTTACTTAAATTGTGCATGTGTTCATAATATTTCATTGAACCACGAGTCATTTAGATTGGAATGGAGATATTCATTTCATTGTTTTGAACATTTACCCACTTTGACTCGGAAAAATGATATATTTTGCTTAGATCATATGTAATTTACGAAACATTCCTTTATTTTATTGTTAAAAGCTAATTCAC
This sequence comes from Parasteatoda tepidariorum, assembly GCF_982258835.1. NCBI lineage: Eukaryota > Metazoa > Arthropoda > Arachnida > Araneae > Theridiidae > Parasteatoda > Parasteatoda tepidariorum. Next base: position 1,601,026 of record NC_141760.1, read on the forward strand.
CCGAACAAAAAATTAATTTCTATTTGAAAAAAAAAATTCTAACTATCTAAATTGGGAGTTTTAGTTTTCAACATTTGGAGCACATTGTGAAATGCTTTTTAGTAAAAATGATAGTGATTCTTATTGTAAATTTTGGAAATGAAATTAAGTAGCTTTTTCATTATTTTAAATAAAATAATGGAAATTACATTTAGTAATGTAAAAGGAAACTTTTTCATCGGAAAAATGAATGCGCAATGTTTTTTGAATATATGAGAGTTCCCTATTTTGATGGAAATAGGATGATTTGACAAAGAGAACAAAATTTTTCATAGCCAAGCAAGCCAAGTATTGTTTTTGATGTATTTTTTCACTCTGAGTTCAATGAGATTAATATTTGAGATGTAAGGAGGGTTGCGATTTAAACAAGTAAAGCATTGTTTCCCATATACTTTTTCACGCTAAACCGAAGGAATCAAAAGGGATACTTTGCACTTATTATGAATAAAATCATTACAACTTCTAAACTGTTAATTAACCGAATTTTGTCTCATTTAACTCAGTGACAAAAATATCATCAGAAAACGTACCTTACATGTTCAAATAGCTTCTAAATATAGAAATATAAAATGCACGTAAGTACACGTCAAAAAAAAAGTATTTTTTACACATAAAAATGACTGAAACTTTTGAAATATTCATTCTATTGACTTGTGTATAGTTTTGATTCTATGTGAAACATATAGGAAACAATGTCTCACTTTTTTAGATAGCAATTTAATCAGATACAATGAGTATACATCGAAAAAAAAAAAACCAAAACATTGGAAACAATGCGCCTCACTTACCTGTCTAGAAGAAACTCAATTCAACTCCTCAAACCATCTCTCCGTAAAAAAAGCGAAGCATACAGAGAAGAGTTTTTAGTTATTATTTATAATAACGTAACAAAGCAATTTTATCATAAAATACCCTGGGTATAAATTTTTCCGAAGAAATTATAATTATTGGACTAAAATAGTTATTAGAAATTATATTTCAAGCTAAATTAGCAGTATTGAAATTTGTTGAAAATGTAACATACAATGCGGAAAATATTCAAACTGCAAAGAAATCTGATACTATATATATCATTTAATGAAATTATAAAGAGGATTTATTAACTTTAAATGTTTTTCTTATAATGTGTCATGTGTAACGTTTATAATCTTTTGTGATTGCAGTGAATTCGATGAGTTTTCGTTCAAGATCTGGAAGATCAGGTTCCCTTAAATCGGGATTGAATGCCTGTGCACGTGAGTACATTATAATTTGCAAGCCACACGAATGACAAAAAACAGATGCTACTTATCACTATATTGAGTATAGCTGCGCGCATTATCGATAAATCGTGAAATATCGATATTTTTAACTATCCCGACAACGGTATAAAAATATATCCTCATGATATATAATGAGTACGAAAAATATCGACTTACGATAAATATCAAAATTATAGACGGTGATAAATATTGACACACCATAAATACCGGCACTTGATGGGCGATATCGTGATCCCGATTCTGTGAGAGAAGAAAACCTGTACTTCAAGGAACACAAAAAACATTTTTTTCCCCTTATCTTAATTTATATATTGCTATATTTTAAAAATTACTCGAGGTTATTTTTAAAATTATAATTATTAAAAGTGTTTCTGAAAAAAAAGTCTCTCCCCCCCCCCCTTCATTTTGACAAGAAAACATTGTCCAATATGAAAAATATGTAAATTAGTTATATAAAAAAGATTGATATTAAAAATTCCGATATCGTTCAGCATTAATATTTAGCCAATTAGATTTGCCCTTTTAAAGGTGAAAAAAAAAGGGGAAACTGGAGACGGAGTGACACAATTTGATTACAGTTTGCTTATTCTTTTCAAGTATTCTGTACAGTGCACAGCGCAATATGTTGGTAACTTTTGCAATTAAATTCGAAAACTTCGGCATAAAATTTTGACAGCTTTCACAACGAACATATCAGTTTGTTTCATTTCCCTACAGTCTTTTTTGTTTTCGAGATTTGTAATTTTGCTATTAGTCAGTCATTCGCTGGACACTAGAATATTTATTCCCGGAAACATTAGATATGAGAATAAGAAAAAAATGCTGCGTGGTACTTATTCCTTTGTGCCATAACCCTATTCTATAATGGTTGCACGAATGAAAAGTGGACACATGGGTTATAGAATCAAAAATACTTCACGCGGCATCATTCAGGGTAGTAAAAGAATGTTAAACGTAACAGATTGCATTACTGATGAACCAGTTCATATGAGAGTGATTAACGCTGTTTTTCTTAGCTCTATTACAAAGGAAAACAAAAAAGTCATAGTTTAAGTGCCTAACACTTGAAGCAATTCGATGATTTTGAACTATATATATATATATATATATATATATATATATATATAATCTTGTCGTGAAAAATTATCTGGACTTTAGAACACAAACATCTTAAATATTTTAAAAGTTCTTAAACTTTTTTAAAAATCGCCAATTTGGTGACATTTGTCCACATAGATGAAAATTATCAAAATTACCGCCCTATTCTTAAAGTTTTTGCGAATTTTTTATGACCTCAGGTAATGCAGCATGGGAGTAAGTTTTTAAATATTAAAAAATTAGACCACTAACGCTTTTCATTTTCACAAAACTGTGACTTTTCTCCATGTTGACGTTTCAAATAAGCGTTTCAAAATAAGTATCGGTAGCTTTGGATAGACTAAACATGACTTGATATGCTATTTTTATAACTGCCGTGACATGATTAGCAGTTGCAAACTGTTAATCACGTCATGGCAGTTATAAAAATAACATATTATTCGCAAAATAGCATCGTTTCATATTACGACACAACAAAATGCCTAGGGTAATGCGAACTCTAGTGCTAAAATGATGGCTTTTTATGACTGTCTAGGAGAGACGGCTGCGAATATAGAATGTAAAAGTTTTTGTTAAGCGGAGGGTCATCAATATCAGATCTTGTGTAATTATGGGCATTTTGTTCTACTTCGGAAGCATTCATTTTTAGTGCAAAACTTATCTTTTTCTTTAAGGCTGTTTTTCGAAGGCTCTGTCGAAATATTTTATTTTATTTATCAGAGGTGGTTCGCCGGACCATGATTGCCTGGCGAACCACCTCTGCCGCATCGGCATTCTCTCTGAGACCCGAATTGCCCGTTATGCTCGTATAATGGACAGGAATCATCTATTGAGATGCTCGGCTCTGCGTGGGGACTCTGAGGTGAGGCGCTACTGGAGTGCCCGACATCTATTAATGAGATAGTGACTTTTTTTCTCTTTCTTATTGTTCACCTTTTTGTTCACTGTTTTTGTAAGAGTTTGTCATTTTTTTTTGCCATTGGAAATTTAATATATATATATATATATATATATATATATATATATATATATATATATATATATATATATATATATATATATATATATATATATATATATATATATATATATATATATATATATATATATATATATATATATATATATATATATATATATATATATATATAGATGCGAATATAGAATGTAAACGTTTTTGTTAAGCGGAGGGTCATCAACATCAGATCGTGTGTAATTATGGGTCAGGAATAAGCAACCACGATCTCCAATGAATTCATTGCTGCTGTTTATAAAATAGCTAGACATAATCGAAGAACTACATCTGTGTCACTCTGTCTGAGCAACGAAAACATGCAATCTTCTTCTGTCACTGAAGCTGTCACTATTATGCATTGTTCTGTCATGGAAGCATCCATTTTTAACACGACTTTTAATCCACTTCAAATGCTCTTATGGGAACTGGTAAATAAATTATGATTAATCTTCAGCACACCCCTTTTTTTATAAACTTGGATGGTTGTGATGCTATTAATATACGAAGTAATCACGCGTGTTTACTCCTCATTTTAATTGCAATCACGCACATATTGCATGCATCCACCACGCGTGACTTGATATGCACTGCTCACATAATCTTATAGTATTTTTTTGTCCTTCCAATGGTGAAAAAATAACTTTATTTACTTAAATTCTTTCAGAGATAGAAAAGATGCAGGAATCCGAACCTCGAAAGACCGAAGTACGCAGACAGCGAACCCTCTTATCACAGACCAGTTGGGTGAGCACACCAATGTTCCCTTATTTGGCGAGGACTTTTTCAACGTCTAAAACGGCCAACAACAAAATACGTGATGATCCCCCATCCCCTCACTCAGGCTGCAGCATTTGCGGTCTATGGAGACCGAGACCATCTTCAGCGATGACTGATTCACCTGATGAGAAAGTGAGGCGTCCCCTAAGCCGTGAAATTAAAGAAGAAGAAGATGTTAATGAAATTGAGGATGGTGGAATGCTTGAAGATGGTGGAATGCTTAAAGATGGTGGAATGCTTGAAGGTGGTGGAATGCTTGAAGATGGTGAGATACAAGTAAGAGAGGACGATGATGCAGTTTGATGATGCAGGACGATGATGCAGTTCCTCTCGGAAAGACTACTTATTTTGTGTGCTCAGAATATTGGGTGGTCACAGTTCATTAAATTAGGTTTTTATTTGTGCCTATCATCCGCAAATATTGTTCAGCAATTTACGTCCTTGTTTCTGAACCACCAACATTATTCTCAATACCACGAGCAGCATTACATGCTGTTTATTGAACACGTCGAATACAATAAAGAGAAACACATGACTTTAATCCGATATTTTTTTCTCCTTCACTTTATTGTAAATTGACTTTCGTTTCAACTTAGTCATGTGAAACTACAGAATAGGTTATTAAAACAAAGTATTGATCCTCTTATTGATGTTCGGCATCCAGAGTGGATGTGTTAGTCAGCAACAAACAACAACAGTAATTACATTATTAAATTCAGTTATTTATTTTTTGAGTGTTTATATATATATTTTTTTATTTAATTCGTATTTATTTTCATTCTTTCGTTTACCTACACGTGATAACCAAATTTGGCATTGATTTTTTGTTATTTGAATAGCAAAGTTTATATTTTTGTAAGCAATAGTAAAAGTTTTATTAATATTTAAATATGTTTAGGTTGAAAATACTTTTCATTGCAGAGAATATGTGAATGATCAGAAACAAGCTGGTCAAAAAGTTACTTAAGTGCTACAATTTTGTGTACGAAAAAATTATGTCAATATTCCAAATGACTACCTTAAGAAGTCCACCTTGAAATATTTTGCAAATAGGGTTTAGAAACACTGATTAGATTTGTTTTTCAAGTAATCTAATGCACATTATTATTTGCAATGTTGATGTATGTGTTTAGAAGCAAGAAGAGCATAGAAGATTTAGCGAAAAATTTAGACGCTCATATTGTTAAATGTTATCTTTTAAATTCATTCAAAGACTTAAAACTATTTTCACTTGAGCTATACATAATGATCAAAAACAAGTTATATTTTGAACTTTCGTATGTAAAATAGGAACAGGTAAGACAGATTTGGAGATAAGATCTTCTCTTTTATGTTTCTCAAAAGACTCCTTTTCCGAAAGTAGAGAAAAAAAATTCTATTGTGATAATCTTTTGTTATAGAGACTTGGTGACTAGAACTACTTTTCTTGAAACCTCGTTTTGTTTGCGAGGAAAATTGTTGTGTCTTGTAAATGAGAATATTTCAAGAGTAAAGAGAGAGAAAGTTAAGGATATTTCACGAGTATTTGAATGAATATCAAAATATCTCTGGTTTTTTAAATGACGAAAATTTCTTATACCTTTATTATTGAGAGTATAGTGTTTGCAATAATTTACGTGAAATTAATGATTTGAATTGAGAAAGTACTACTCTTTGACGCATTAAAGGTTTGATATGTACTAGTACTATACAAAGTACTATATTAGTACTATATAAAGTAGTATACTATAAAGTAAAATACTATATAATGTACTATATTCTGTACATACTATGCTATACTAGTACTATATATATACAGTATATACTATACTTACACTATAGAAGTACTATATACTGTAGCAATATTCGTTGGCATCTGGAAGTATGAAAGTATGTTTGTTTTAAATACCAAAGTACTTGGACTCGAAAGTACTAATATTTTAGGTTTAAAAGTACTAGTGTTTGATTAATTAATGTATAGAATAAAAAATGGCACTGTTTTACTGAATGTAGTTTTCTATAAATGACTTTAGTTTAAGACATGATATAATTTGAGTAGATTGAAAACTGCAAATTTTGAGAAATAGTCGTAAACTAAATTATTCGTTTCTAACTAGTAGATGGAATGGCGCCTCTTAACTGTTTCGTTTTCTTTGTAAATACTTGTTTCAACTGTTGCTGTTACTCGAAGCCAAAAAAGTGGTACAACCGGTGTTACTAATAACTATAACAAATAACTATAACAAATAACTACATTAAAATTTAAAATCAATGAAAAAAATATTGTGTTCATAAAATTGCGCATAATTACTCTGTTCGTAAAGTTTTGCTATCACTCATCTCATCCTCTCTTTTCACACAAATGTTATGATCTTCAATTTGAAGTAGTAAATAAGAAATTTTTGGTTCTTAAAGAACTCCGAATAACACTTGAAGAAATAACTGTTATAGTATATTAACATAATTAACTCGTACATACTGTTTAGTGTAAAATTAGGAAATTTCGCTACAGACCCGTGAAAGGGTGTAGCTTTTTTTTTAACTGCGACTACGTTTCAAAACATTTCGTAACTTTTTTCAGAAATCAAAAATTTTAATCGATTCAAAAACTGTTGATATTAGTAACGTAAAGCATTTTTCAAAATACATTAAACGTTACAAGGATCATTTCTAAAATGAAGAGACATTTTCAGAAACAAACGTGAAATAAAGTAATTTTCAAAATATCATAAAATATTTATAATAATTTCGTATTTACTAAAAGAATAATATTAAAATGCTCATGGGGTGCATTTTCGACAAAAAAAGTTGAAACTGGAAGACGATTGGTAGACAATTTTTTAATCGCCGTGTGGCCGGTGGTGATCGTTAATTTTACCCTATAATATTCTGCAAAACTTGGGGTGCTTTATGTATTACCAGTGGGCTATACTCCCTGTTCGCTAACGCTCACCAACCCCGATGATTGCTTTGCAATAATTAATGTTTTTTTGGCATAGAACAGTTGAAATTATTCAACTAAAAATATATGTAAAAGAACACTAATTGCCTCCACTTCCCACTTCCAAATATTTTATTTATGATTACTATTAAGATCTGCAAGTGAACATAAATCATTTTTGTAAGTAATCATTTTTTGAAATAACATTTGAAATTGAAAGTATATATTGTTATTAACAAATTTGGTGAGTTCAACAACTGTAATTTAAAATTTTTGCTTACCTAAAGGACGGATGTATTTTAAATACAATTTTTACATTCATCACTTCTTTGTGCATGAAGCTAAAAGTTAAGTTCCAAATCATTCAGCGAATCTCTTTAACAGTAATTCATAATAGAATAATAATTTAATTTGCACCAAGAAATAATAATAGTAAAACGGTTAATAAGATCAGACACCGATTTAAATATCTAAAAATATAGAGTAGAATTGCATTATTCTGATAATAATAATAAAAGCAATCTTCCTAAATTCTTAATTTAGAAATGAACCGAAATCAAAAACATTATAACAACAGTAAAAACCTTTAAATTAGGAACGTAAAAATATTTGTAGGAAAGCAATACCCTTGTGACTTGTATCAATTTTATGACAACCAAACCAATATGAAAATGAATGTGGGAAAACTGGATCCTACCTTCTGATCTTCCAGCCAATAAAAATGTATTGACATGACAGGAAAACCTCGACACTACCATTAGATTTTTATATATAGTTAGAAATAAAGGTACTTGCGTAGAATCGCCTTTATAAAAATATGCTTCTACTGAGATGAGAGTCATTTTAGTTAAACAATGTCAACACCCAGATGAAAGTGTCATCGGAATTTATTTAAAGGCATTTATGTGTATTTTATTAGTGTGTGTATCATATTGTTTTCTACCTCATTTATTGTCTATTGATATTTAATGAATGTGCAATTAAGTGTGATATTTCATTCTCGATGGCTTTCTTTCACATATCTGTATCTGCATATCACTTTATGATCGAATGAAATAAAAATAATTGAAATTCTGTCTGATCTCATTTTGATAGATAACAGAGAAATGAATTTAATAAACGTTCAAGATCAATTTGTGTAGAAAGAGCAAAAAACTTACGTTTATGAGGACGGGAGTTCGAATCCAGCCGGCCGAAGATTCCACGTGTAGTAAAAGGTGACTGGTGCACGTTATATCTGTCGGTCCACAAAGTCTTCCATGTTCTCACAACAAATTATGCCTCTGGGGGTACTGAATCGGAGATGTTCTCTGGTTCAGGTCAAAATTCCGATGTGTGGATGAATGAATGGATGTATAAATGGGTTCACCCTATAAACGGGTGTGACGTATTTGTGTGGCAGAAGTAGAATTCTTGGCCATAAATGGCGCCACTGGAAAACAAAAACAATCTCCTCCTTGCCTTAATGGTCTACGTCAACAACAACAACAGAGAAAAAAAGGGCTTATTCTTACAAATCAAGGAGTTATGCAATAGCTACCCTTCATAAATAATTCAGAAAATCTCAAAGTATATATGATGATATAGAATCCTTTTCGTAACTACAGTTTTTCACCTTTATTTATTTTTTATTTTCTGTTTCACTCTCGGTGCTTTTTCTAGTTCTATTTTTAGAATTTATTTCCCTTCAGATACTTTGAGTTTTCTGTTTCAAATATCTTTTGCTTTCCTCGTTTTGCAAATCCTCAGCACCTATTTTTTTGAGCCCTTTCTTTTGAGAAATGAAATCATTCAGCAAAATAAATATCAACAAGTAAATAAGTTTAGAGTTCTTGAATAAATTAAAAATACTCTTCAAGAATTTCAATTTAATTTTTGAGTGAATAAAAACTCTCAAGAAATGAGCAAATAGGGGATCATTAAAAAATAAAATAAAAACCTTGTTCTTATTGAACTCAAAAAGGATTGCTTCATTAAAAACATTCATTCGCTACGAAATGATTAGAAAAAACAGTCGAGCTGTTTCCAGCTCCCAAAAATAGATGCTCATTCTCAAGACTTGCTAGACGTGAATGAGAAGTAACAAAAGGGATTTAGAATATTAGTTACGAACTAAAAATAGGAAAATTAAGGTGATAAACAAAATTAGAAAAGGCTTAGTAGTCGAGACAGAAAAAACAGAACAAGAAAAACCACTGTCGCTGAGAGGGGCAAATCAGGGTCAAATGCATTTCTACACGCATTCACCATTCATATGAATTAAAGAAGGCATAAGATGTGCTGATGTGTCTGGGGAGAAAATAATTTTGTCATTGTTGGAATTGGATTTATGGCCAAGATTACAACAGTGTGCAGCAATTGCCGATTTTTCGAACTCTTGATAACGAACCTATCTATCGCGTTCCTCAAGTCTACATTTTAGATTGCATCTAGTTTGTCCGATGTAGCCACTGACAAGGAATATGGTGAATGTCCTATCGATTATCAAAACTAACAGGATTCTTAAGAGACTTCAATTTAATTTTAATAACAGAGCTAAAAATGTTTTTAAAACCAATAATAGCAATTTTATATCAAACGTGTGGAAAAAAACCCAATAAAGTAACATGTCCTGAGTAGGGATTAGAAGAAGAGTGGGTCTAATGAGTTTAGCAAGAATTGGAACAACTCTAGAAGGTTTAAATCCACAGTCAGCAGCGTGTGAGAGGAGGAAGTTAAAGGAAAACGAAAGTATAAAATGCAGAAGGAAATTAGAATAAACATGGGGGGGGGGCAAGGAGACGGCAAAATGTTAACGATGAAAAGAGGAGGAAAAAAATTATCTTTAAGCTACAAGAACATCTAAAACAGGTAAAATAAACTTGATTCCTGCGTCTAAAGTAAATGGAATGTTTTACTCAACAGAAAGTAACTCTTAAAAATCTGTCATCGTCAACCTATTTTTTCCACCGTAAGAATTTTAATACTCTTATTTCAAAATAATGGCACAAAGAATGGTTGCCCAGGGCTAAACTCTCAATTTGTAGATAGAAATTATTATTGAGTTGAAAAGCAGTTCGCTGAATACAGGAATTGAGCAGAGAAGATTAAGTAGTAAAATTCTTGCAACGGCTGTTTTAACAACCCCCATAGCACTAGAATATGGGGACATTTGTGAAACAACCTCGAGAGAGAGAGGATAGTTTTGTTGAAAGGGGGAGTTGGGAATTTTTATGAACAGTATGGATAGTGTTGGAGGTTAGACATGAGGTAAATAGCAAACAAGTGGATATGAAGTGGTATCCGAGTCTAAAAATAAATTGAGACTTTAGGACGATTTAAAATAGAAGGAGTGACATAATATTTAGTAGTGTCCGATATTTTATTCTTAATAAGCAGTAGAATGAAAAGAGAAAGGATCAAACTTGTGTAAGGGCATTCTCAACAGTAGTCAGATGCGTTGAGAGTCTGCTAACCTTTGGCAGAATGATTCAATCAGTGAGACGCTTTAAAATACAGGCAACACGAGAGATAGGTCCTGTTATCAAGAATGCGAGAAATCATCCATGCGAGACATCAGTTTATCTTGATGGGAAAGAAATCTTATTTTATTTACCGGAAAGCCCTTCTGAACGGCATTAGTTTCTTACCACTTCTCTATTGCGCGTGGAAATGAATTTTACCCTGATTTGCCCCTCTCAGCCACACTGTTTTCCGTTTCTTTCATGATTCTTCCTCGACTACTGAGGCTTTTATGGTTTTGTTTGTCACTTTCCTCTTTTCCTTGGCAGTTTTACATTTTGTATTTCAAATCACTTCTAGTTCTTCTCATGCACGTCTTGCTAGTCTTGAAAATGGGCGCCTATTTTTGAGCACTTGAAATAGGTCGACTTTTATTTCCAATCTGTATATTTTTGAAGCGTATGAAGTGTCTTAATGAAGTAGTATCTTACCACTTTAATTTCATGGGATTATTTACTCTGTAAGGAATGGTTAGAATTGGAAAACTTTTTTTTCACCACTTAATTATTAATTTGTGATTTATCCAAATGTGCACGGTTTTTTCTTCATTTTTCGAAAGATATTTGAATATATATGCGAAGAACAAATATTAAAAATTCATTAAAATTTAAAATGTTGTTTGTTAACCAATGGATAAAATTAGATAACAAGTATAAAAGAAGTTTTGAATTTATTTATTTATTTATTTTTGATAATGAAAAATTAAAACTAGAGAAACCTACATTAAAATAAGAATAAATGAATAATAATAATAAGTTTCTTTTAAAAAAATGATAAATAAATGAAAACTTTATATCCTCATCAAAGAAACTCTTGTCAGGAAGTGATTCAGTAAATAGAAATAAACCGCCAAATAAGTAATAAAATAATCAATGGAGACGTCACAGTTTTGTGGAAGTCAATTTATTCGTCTTTAGCTGTTTCGCAACTAGCGTTTTACATTTTTATATTAATACTAACCACTTTACCATGAGTCACTTATATTATCATAAGCAAAAAATATTCTCCCTATTATTGTTTATTCTAATGAGAGAATTGAATTTGTTGAGTAAGCATAAGATGAATTATTACGAATACTTAATTTACTCAACTTTCTTATCACTTTTAAGAAATTTTATAGAAAAGAATATTTTGGGAGTAATCTAAAAAAAAAAAAAAAGAAAAAAAAAGGAAAATATCTACAGAATGGTTTAATACCTCTCTCGTACAAATAGAATTTGTTTTGAAAAATTATAAGTGCTGCCATCTGGATAAAATGATTTAAACAAATGTTTTTGATATCCTTTAATGTGGGATAAGATTTGGTGATTTTGGAAGGACAGAGCTGTGGATGAAGTAATAAAATGTTCGATTCTGACTTGTTTTCCAACTCCGACATATATGTGATTAAAATGTATACTGATTCCAAAAAAAGTATTAATATTAGTTAGTAGATGTTAATTATAATCTATCTATATATTTTCTTTTTCAATCACCGACTTCTGGGAATAACCTCTATTAATATAATCTTTTGATGGCCATTCATTTGCTTTAGGAAAATAAAAACTGCTATTTTTCGCCGTCTTATAAGTGGAAGATGAGAAGTTGCTGCAAAGAGAGGCCCTTTAAACTCTGAAGAAAATCATCAAAAATGATATAATTTTTTGCATTGGCTTTGTTGTTTGGTTGAATAACACAGAGGTTAATGCCGGCAAATAAAGTATTTATTAAAACATAATATGAGGAAACAATAGTTCGCACACACAGTGCTACACATCTGAATCAACCAACAACTAGTCAGCTTTTTCAACAAATATATATCTATTTCCCCTATCGGGAAGTCGTTGTATTACATCACGCAACTCGCGCAACTTATTTGAGAAGGAGAGGAAAAATGAGATTTTATTTGCATATTAACAACAGGCTTAATTGCTCAATCCATTTTAGAAAAATGTGTTGAACTGTTATAGTCATTGAAATTTTCGTTATGATAAAAAATAAAGATTTGAAATAATCTTAAACACATATATCCTTCTCTTATTTTGTGTTTCAGCTTTTTAATTTTTAATCTTTTTAAATTTTAAGTATTTCTTAAAAATATTTTATTTACCAATATTTCTTCTTCTTCTCTTTAAGGAATGTATATACTTTTATTTTCATGTCTTCTTCGTATTTTTAACCTGAGAAGGGGAGGAAAGCTTCCCTATAGTTCCAATCTTTCTCACAAGATCTTCGGGAAATCTCCAGGAAGGGAGGAAAGGAAAAGTTCTAATACAGTGACAAATGTAGCAAACGATGAAAGTATGAAAATATATATATATATATATATATATATATATATATATATATATATATATATATATATATATATATATATATATATATATATATATATATATATATATATATATATATATATATATATATATATATATATATATATATATATATATATACACTGCTCTAAAATATTAGGGGAGCACATGGCTCCCCTAATTTTTTTGAGCAGTATATATATATATATATATATATATGTAGATTTTCAGCTTCTTAGTATAACATTTCGGCATTGCGTCATCAACCATCATGTAATACTGAGAAGAAATCATGTGATACTACTTCCTAGTAGAGAGGCGCCATCCAGTCCCGATGGGGAAGTCCCGAAGGGAAACTCCAGAATTTACAATTAACTCTAACTTTATACCATAGAACAATCTAATTTCTTATTCACATCCGTTTTGGTGATACTGCGAGAAGGCAGCTCTCACCAAACATGTCACTGTTACATCCTTCCATCCTTTTATCTCTATTAAATTGTTACGTTTGTTAAATTATCGTCGTTATTCACTCCTATGCTCCACTAACTCCCACACACACGCATATATATATATATATATATATAATATATATAATATATATATATATATATATATATATATATATATATATATATATATATATATATATATATATATATATATATATATATATATATATATATATATATATATATATATATATATATATATATATATACTCATTAAATAATAGTTTTTTGTGTGCATCTTTTGCAGTTAATTTTCTAAATATTTAAAATCGAGCATTCTCAAATCTCCTGAAATAATAACAATTTTGATTTCCCCAAGCTCGTGCAAAAAAGTCCGAAAAATTCATGACCTCACTCTCTTTTAGCTAAGAGAGTGGTATATATTTTTTAATTGTTTTGGGGACATTTAAGGGAGAAAATAGGAGGCTTAATGCTGAAATGTGCATAAAATAATTTAACAAATTGCAAAAGAACCTAGACAAATTGATGCAGTAGCTGAATACTTGTACTTCGTACGGAATGAAAACAAAAAGTTAATGACCAATAAACTAGTATTGAATAACACTACAAAATGATGCCCACAATTAAAAGATATACACCAAAACAATAAATAATTTTAAAATAATTTATTATTTATTTATTTTTTATTATATACTTTTTGATTTTTCTGGTGATGTTTTTAATGTTTTGAGAGTAAGCGAAACGCGTATTTAGTAGTATGTTTTGTTTTTTAGTTTATAGCTTAGTTGTTGTTGTTGTTTGAATTAGAATCTATTACAAAATTAATTGAGTATCGTTGGTGTAAATAACAATAGGGAGATTTATTAATGCTTCTCCTTAATAAGCTAGCTCTCAAATAACATTATAATTTCTTCATTAATTTGTTTGTTATTTTTTGGGTAGTGTCATAGCAAGCCAATTGTATAGAAAATTATATAATATCTCATTATATTTTCATATATTATATTTAATTATATTGGAAACACTACTATTGGATGGTGCGTTTTCTCAAGCTTAGGTGTAATAATCATTCGGAAGTAGTAACCCGGTTGTCTTGCGACGAATTTAACCCCCAAGCGCTTCTGCGCTTACCTTTACACTCACAACCATCCATACCGCACACCCTCAGACCCTATGTAGCTTGATTAAAGTGGTCACCCACCCGCCCACTGACCGCAACGAGTAATGTTTGATTTCGGTCTACTACTAGAAACCGTGTCTTACGATCAGTTCACTGTGGGACGCAGAATGATTAAAAAGTAATTATTGAACTTTTATTATCATCTTATAATTATGTAAACTTACCAGACAGTATAACTGAGCATTACATTTCGAGTGAACTGGTTTAGTCACAACTTCAATTTGTAAAATACATCTGCCATTCGATTCAAAATTACAACTTTACAAGTGCAATTTTTTAACCTTATTGTTACTTGTCTGTTAGAGACTGCTTTTCAGAGTCGTTGTCGGTACGAACTTTGGTATTACTACTCAAAAACCAGCTTGATTGCCCAGTGAACCTTGAAAATGTTTCTTGTGATCTGAACTCGTCTTTATGTTTTACTTTCGCCATCTTCGTTAATGATTCGTCTGGTATCAGTAACTTTTTTTTCCAAGCTTAAATATTTATTTTGCAAATATCTATTTTTTATTACATTTTTGAAAAGGAAAATATATGTTAATAATATATGTTAATAAAATATATGTTAGTAGAGACGGTTACTGTAAAAAAACTTGTCTGAAAAGGAAAAGGGTAAAATAAGAGGTTTCTTTTCAACTTTAGTTAGCTAACCAAAAAGAAAAAGAAAAAAAAGTGCCTAAACTGCAAAGAAGAAGAACCAAAATAACAAGTTTATTAAAGAGGAACAGTCTGTCCCATACTTCGTTATAAATTCGAACATGTGAACTAATTCTTAGTATGAAATTTTAAGACTTTACATTATTATCATTGTTATTATACAGATATGTATATCCTTAATTGTATGGGAAATACTTTTTTTTTCTATGGATTTTTAAATGGGCTGAAATGAAAAGTTTATAAAATGCTATTTTATTTTGCAATTTTCATTTTTATTAAAAATGGCTAGGAGGTTTTGTATCCTGCTTGCTCCGTCTCATTCATCATTGTTTTTATCTTAAATGTCGATAGTTTTCAAAAAAAAATTTACTTTGTTCATAAAATATATAGTTGTTATAAGATTAATTTGGCAATCTTTAACTCGCAACTAAATGAACGATAACTAAATTTGGAAAATAATCAATTGTAATTATAAAAAAGTAATTTATACTTTAGAAATACAGATTTTTTGACACAATACGATGAAATAATATCGAAGTATTTTTACTCGTTAGTGCTAATCCTATATCATTATAACAGATCAAATTGGAAAATGTCAGTGTCTCTCTTGATTCAAGATTTTTATATATATACTAGCTGACCCGGCAAGCGTTGTTTTGCCATATGAATTATTTCTAGAATATGAAAATATATCTTATTTATCGTAAGTGTGTGCGTATGTGGTATATGACTGGAAGAGGCATGGAATGCTGTGAATGATCACGGAATGTGAAAATAATAATTTTTTTTAATTTATTGCAACTTCTTTTATTATAAATTATATGTACAACGAATTCTGAAAATATTCTTTACTTTTCATACGCTTATAGTGACTACAGTCAGTCATCTAATGCAGAAAGCGACACATAAGTAGCAATTTTAAATGTCTTACTTTTTTGAAATTCAATTTCTCAGAAACTATTCGACTGATTTCGTACAAATTTTGTATTTTGCCATGTAAATTAACTCCTCGAACACATTAGCGTACAGTCTCCCTAATCCAGAAGCATTGAATCCTAGGACGAGAAAATCTGATAATTTGATCAAAAGTATTCCAGGGAGTTTCTTTCTTCTTCTTCTTCTTTTTTTTTTTTTACTCATTGTTTAATTTTTGTAACAAAAATTTGAAAAACTAATACTGCATCGGTAGTCACACGAATTTTTTTTTTATTTAAGGAAAAATGAAGCTTAATTTTTCTTATTCTGGTTCATAGTTCATTATTTACGTCAGATGAAAAAAAGACGCTTAATTTTCAAAAAAAAAAAAAAAAAAAACGGAAATAAATAAAAATATTATTAAAATAATACTACTTACAATTTTTACGCGAACTTCAATGTCGTCTTCAATCAAGAATTCTTGAGAAGAAATGGCAAAGCATTTAATCAATCGAAATAACAATTGTTCATGGCATTGTTAAAACAAAAGTTTACATTGTTAAAGCATACGAATAACGTTACAGCTTGTTTTGATATTTTATGCAAAAATAAATTTGGATTTGTTGCGAAAAATTGGCTTGTTGGTTTTTTACTTTGTTTATTTAATAGTCAATTTAATATTAAAAGGGTTTGAGTGAGTCGATTAAAGACAAGATTTAAAAAAAAGCATGGAAATGTTCAAATACCGCGAGAATACATCATCACAAAAATCGAAAAATACACTCGTGAAATCATAACAAATGAGGAATTCAATTACAGAACTTATCCTTTAAATCTCTACCCCCCCCGGGGGGTGATTGAGTGGAGTCAACTTCAATATCTTAAAAATAAATCCCTGCTTTTCTGTATTTTTTTTCTATTGTAGATTAAAATTTTTCCGAAAAATGGCGATTTGACTTGCAAAATGTTGCATTTTTGTTCTTTGATATAAGCTGACCGGCCTGTGTAGGGGTAAGATAACTGGCCTTGTGTCAGAGAGGTTCTGGGTTCGAATCCCGGGCAAGGCATGGATGTTCTTCCATTCTTTGTGCTATCTGTCCTTACGGTGTGAGCAACGTTGGCCCACTTAATAGGGTGTCCCTGAAAGAGCGGCCAACAAATCTGCCCTTCTGATGCCTGTATGACGAAAGTTCATTTCTCCAGGTGGGCATTGGAAAAAAAAATGTTCTTAGACATCATTATTGCTTTTTTTTGTATTATAAGAGGTTTTAAAGGTCCACCCATTTTTGTGTTTATAACTATCAATGTTCAACTCTATAGTCTTTTGATTTTGAATCCAGGCAAGAAGATAAGTGAACGTCTAGATCAAGCATTGGGGGGCAAACTTGCCTTCGGGGAGGGACTTTTTGCCAATTTCCTCTGGTTTTTGATAACTTTATTTAAAAACTAGCCTTTGCGTAGCATGCAGAGGAAAACCACGAGAAAATCCCACGGTTAGACCGATGGCAAAAGCACTTTAAACCCCAAGTCTCTGTAGGACCACTGAGAATATTTAAAGTTCATTCGAATTGAATAAAAAAAAAATCACAAAAGCAATAAATTCGGAGATGAGAACGAGGCGCTAACTGGCGTGATTTTCGAAAGTAAATACATTCCACCCATCAGGTTTACATTCGCATCTCCAATTTTGCTTACGCGAATTTTTCACATAGTGTGTGCATTAAATTATATGGATTAAATACATTAAATGGATTATGAGACAATTACAATAACTGATAGTCTGCATTGAAGTAGTAAAAAGCGGATTTTTCTATATATTGAATCATTTTTTATCTCTCACAGGACCTTCTATGGGCCGAAATGAATGTTGCCCCCTAAAATTATTCCTCATAAGACATACATCCCACTAGTTTATTTCAAAATTGGCGAGTCACACTTCCCTAGTTTCCCTTGTTAGTTAAAGCTCTATTCTTACAACTCATCACACTCACGTTCTTTCACAAGAAAAAAAATCAGTACCCTCTACAATACGGACTTCCATAATGGGGGAGGGGGGGGGGCCCTAGTCGCAATTACGTCTTAAGAAATACTATTTTTTTGAAGGAAGTTTTTAGCAAATGCGATTAAAAAGTAATTTAAAATGTATTTCTAGGGTGCAATCAAAATCACATCACGTGCCACCAAGTGGCACGCTAGGTTCACCATTTTTGGAGTAAAGAAGGCCAAGCCGTCTTTACCTCAAAAATATAGAACAAACCGCTCCCAAATTAAAGGGCTATTTTGTTGTTTTGTATTCCTGAATCTCGGTAATGAAAATCTGGCCCCGGGTACCCGGTACATCCCTTCCCAATTCTTAGCAAGTAGGGTCTCAGGATTTAAGGTGTTCCAGAAGTTATAAAGAACATTCGCATCGAATAAGAAACCGAGTTATAATATTCGTTTAGCTTTAAAATTCCCATTTTTCACCTGTGCGGCCCCGTCTTTATCAATTGTTCTTATCAGTGTTGCCTGGTGTATAGTTTATGACACAACATTCCATTTTTCTGAAGTGTGTTCTTCTACCTTTGCAGAAGATAAGATCCCAGGTTTCAAAGTTTCTCCGAAATTCTCTTCTAAATGCGTAGAAATGATGCGCTTGAGACTTGATTTTCAAATTCTTTCTCTATTTTAACAAAGATTTGTTGTGGGTTTTGTGTTTTGGGTGTGGATCTTTAAATTGTAGTTTACTTGATAGCTTGGTGGAGAGTGGTCAAGAGTGGTCAAGATGGTCGCCAACGCTGATCCGGCGACGAGTTTGATGAAATATGTCATATTTGCCATCAATTTTGTCATATATGTGAGTATTGAGAATGAATTGTTTCAACGTTTAATCTCTCTGTGATTATTCGTTATTGGATAAATGCTTTTCATAATCTAGTTTCATTTCGCAATAGGCCTTTCATGACTGTTTTCAAAGTTGATTTTTATTTTATTTTCGCTTTTACATTTTATTCAGACTTCCGCAATTTTTTAATTGAAATTTTAAAAAATAAATGTCTTGCTGATTTTACTTCATAAGTTTCAGTTTCAACAGCAATAATAATAAATTGTTAAATAAACGGAACATATTTTTTAACGATTGCTTTTAACTTCCAAAAGTTTTTACGAAAACTTTAAAAAAATGTCTTACTCAAGGTTTTTTTTCTTCATAAAATTAAGTTTCAACAACTGCAATAATTAATTGTTAAAGAGACGGAAAATTTAATGACTTTATTTTATGACATTTTTTAAATTTTTCGTATTTTGTCTAATTACGCAACACAAAAGGTAATTGTTTTCAACTTAATGAGAAAATTGGGTAGTCTTAAAAATACCTACAACAGATGGAACAAATGGTAATTTGAAATTGGCTATCACTTATCCATTTATGTATTCAATTGTAGATTTTATTTTTTTGGTGAACACTTATTGCAATATCTATACTTTTTTCATATCATTTATATAGCATTCATATAAGATTAAAATTCATGTAATAGCATATCATATAATATTGAAAAAATTATGTTTCTAGATGACAGAAAATCTTTGGTGGTAAAAAAAATCATTCTGTCAATCAATTAATTTTAAATATGAAAAAATATGCTTTTTTCCTTAAAATTAATCTTACATTCTGAATTTAAATATTCTTTTTCAAGAACAGTTGATTATTTTTCAAATTTAGATATCCGTCCATTTCAATACGATTGATAGATTAATAAAATGTTCGTATATGAAATTTTAATAATTGTATACTTTATGTAGAAAATAACATATTTTTTTTTAATGAAAAAACAAAACAAAAGAAAAAATAAATAAAACAATGCAGAATAACAAGCAGCCACAGGGGTTGGGGACGGGAGCTAGCACGGGGTGGAGTTATCTAGTTTATTAAAATAACGTTAAAAAAATGTATCAGAAATTTGTAAAGCAGAGACGTTATGACTCAGGGGATAGAGCTTTTGCCTTCGATTGCTGTGAACTAAGTTCGAATCCCAGCGGTGGCTGGTCAATACGAATTCCGCATCCGGCTTTCACCGACCACCGTGCTGGCGTAAAATATCCTCAGTGGTAGACGGATCATTGGTTAGAGTCACCTTGCCGTCAGGCTAACTATGAGAGATTTTCGTGGTTTTCCTCTCCCTATAACTGTTACACCACAGTCATAAAATAAATTAAAAAAAAAGGACTCATAGCAGAACAATTTTAAAGTTTACCTAGTTTTTCGTTGATTCGGTATTGTAACAATAGATAGCTTAGGATTTTGAATGTTACATTGTCTAGCAATTTAGTTTTTACGTTTTTTTTAAAAATTGTTACTTAAGTGTTCAAATTTTAAAAAAAAGAGTTCAAATTTAAATTTCAAGCAGTCTCAATTCTAAGATAATATTTTTTCTGCAAGATTAATATTGATGTAAGTGTAGTTAAAAAATTACATTCTATTGAAAGAATGGGAATAATTTTTAGTGTTTGTACATTAAAATGGTTGATCTATAGATCAGTATTACTCTATAAACACACTGCGATTAGAATTTTGTTAACAATTTGATGAAATGTTTGTTCGGATCATATCCGTGGTCATTAAATTATTTAATTGACTAAATTTTACTTGCCCGAATTCCCGGATAAGAATCAATTAGGTAATTAATTATTTTTTATGGTACATTTCTGTTTTTTTCTGACATACGATTAAAGTAAAAGAGGGCCTTAATTTTGCATTATAACACTGGTATTCTTAACTTACAGATGAAGAGATAAATTTTAAATAAATATATCTGTACAAAATATCACATACATAAGCATTTTATTACAAGTAGAAATTTTAGCGAATATTCATGATTCATTTGATTCGCATAATTTTTTTTAATTAACTTTGTATCTTAGCTAGATAAATTTGCTTTTGAAATTTATAAGTGAAAAGATAACTTGTTAATAATTCATGTATTTATCTCGATTTTTCCATAATTTCAAAGCCTAGTTACTTTTTAAATAGTTCGGTTAAAATGAGGCTTCAAAAATGATATAAATTGAGTGTTGTGATAAGTTAAATAATTGTTATATATATATATATATATATATATATATGAAGATAAAACAAGGAAAAATTATAGACATATGAAAAAAAGGGGGGGGGGGAATAATAAGTAAAAAAATAACGAACAACAGTTTGAAGAAAAAAAAAGAAAGAAAAAGGATGAAATTCTACCGGAAAACCGGAAAAAAAAATATAATCGTTTCATCAGCCCACACGATTATATCCGCAAAGCAGAGTCCTTTCTGATATTGTATAAATGAAGCCAAAGCAAAATATATTAATACAATAGTGTGAGGAGCACTCAAAATTTTTTTTTGCAAAAATTACAGCAAATAAAATAGAACGCAAAAAGTAATCGTGTGGGCAGATGAAAAGATTATATCTTTTTTTTAAAAATAAAATTTCATCCTTTTTTTTTTCTAACTGTTGTTTGCCATTTTTTTATTTATTATTTCCCCCCCTTTTTTTTCATATGTCTATAATTTTTCTTTGATTTATCTTCATTTCGAACTTATCTAATGAGTTCTGTTTACTTGCAGCTTAAGCGCAATAAATAAAACTTATTGTTTTTCTTAACTTTCGTCGTGTTTTCTTGTATTTACTTATTTATTATACATATATATATATATATATATATATATATATATATATATATATATATATATATATATATATATATATATATATATATATATATATATATATATATATATATATATATATATATATATATATATATATATATATATATATATATATATATATATATATATATATATATATATATTCTAAACGTTTAAATTATAAAAAATGAATAATGAAAGCTTTCTTGTATCTACATCCTGCTTACCGTGCAATAGTTCATTAATCAGGTCATGTTTAATTTTGGAGGGTGTTTTCTCCGCCAAACCCTTCCCCCCGAAAGTTACGCCACTGGCTGCACATACTTCGAAAAATAGGCTTTAAATCAATAGATAAGTTCCAGCTGTACGTAAATGAAAAATGAAACATTTTTTAGGCTCTAAATCACTTTTTGAAAAGAAAGTTTAAATGAAAGTGAATTTCATAGAAATTTTAAGTAGTAAAATTAGTTGTGTTTGATTTCTTTTTAATGCTATGAAATATATTTAATAAGGTAATAATTTTAAATTGTTAAATGATGATGTTTTCAACAGTCGAACTATCCATTGAACTTGGCACAATTAATGAAAATGTAAATTTTTTAAAAATTTAAAATATATAAGCGTATGGAGTGAAAGGTTTACGTTTTTTAGTGACACGTTTGTTATGTTCGAGACTGAAAACAAATAAGAAATATCACACATTTTGACAAATAATAAGTATCACACCTTCCTTTTTAAATAAAGTATACAATAATGTATAGGGTGCGTTTATATCTATAAATATGGCATTAGAGTCATCGAATAAATAGTTAGCCGAAAGAAAGAAAAAATGATTGCAGGCAGGAAGTATTATTACGTGTTAGCAGCAAACCTCAAAGCTCCTTCTTATCAATTTAAACAGATAAGAACTTTTGATGAGTCAAAACACTTTACTTGTAAGCAATAATACATGAAATTCCGTTGTGGCTTGTTTTATTACAAGAGATTATATAAAACATGAAGTTGAGATTATCAATAAAAGAAATTTTTTTTTTTATATACCGAATTAAATTATTTTTTATAGGTTGCTGGTACCGAGGCAATACAAATGTCCCCATTTGTATACGTTGTAGAGAGACTAGGTCCTCAACGTGGGTGCTATCAATCCCATTCAGTGGATGACTTTTATGGGGGGTACTTTTAGGGTAGTTGGAGGGATTTCTAGTGTTTCTTCAATAGAATTCGTATTGATTATGCTTTGTCATACGAAGAATTATTTACGTTTCTAATTTAGCATATAATATTTGTTAGTAAAGTGGTCCTGTTATTAAAATTATTTGTGTTTAAAAAAATGCTTTTTAGCTGCAAGAAAATAGTGTAGCTTATAATTTTAACGTGAAACGATGTCACGATTTTCGTATGTATTTTAAACTTTTGCGTCCCAGCAGTTTCCTTAAATTTTTCTTAAAAAACTGATATAGTCATTAAATCAATAAAACATGAATGAAATTTTTTTTAAAAAAAATATTCCGAAATTTATTCTTAGGAAACATTAAAATATTTAATTTTTTTTTCTTCAAATTTTTCTCAATTGTTTCTTTTAAAAATATTTATAAAAAAAAGTCTTGCATGTATTTTCAAGTTAATTTATTTTATAATTTATACCTATTTTCTCCTTTGTTTATTAACTCATTGAATAGAAACATTATGAACCACTCTGGATTTCCTATTGTTAACTATTTGGTTTGATTTTAAATATTGTTTCATTTAGTATTAGCGGTACTACAAAATAGAGATTATATTGGATTGATTATATTCGTTAATAAAAATTTTTCACGTATTACTTAAGAAAATATTTTTTTTATACGATAGTAATATTTAAGTTTTTAATTTAAACTTCGAAATGTTACGTTAAATTTATTTTTATGCTTAAAAATTTTACAAACGAGTTATTATCATCGAAATCAGAAATAAAACTTTTCTAATTTAACTTATGCAACATTGAACTCTAAGTTTATTTTCAATAACTAATACAATAAGTTATTGAAAAGTTTATTAAGTTTATTTTCAATAACCATAAGACAGGGTTGTAGAAGTGTATATATAATGAAAACATTAAAAGAGTTAAAATGTGACAGAAATTATTTATTTTAATTTCATCATTATTATTATTTTAGAAAGGTACATTGAAAAATTTTTGATTTGAAAAGTGGGATGGGCTGTAAAGAGGTCAAATTTCGTCTTTAGTTTGTTTAAGAGCATCTATAAATCTCTAACATCCCCCACGTACCCATAAATTAGCCCATGCAAATGCTTTCTTCACTGCTATATAGGGAGCCTGTGAGTAATGTGCATTGAATTTACATATTTTCTAATTAGCCTAAATGTATGTAGACTCACTGCAATCACTGCAAGAAAGCGAAAAAAAAAAAAAAAAAAAAAAAAAAAAAAAAAAATATATATATATATATATATATATATATATATATATATATATATAAACCCATCAGTGTAAGGTGTACCGGGCAAATGTTTACCGGGCAATGGCACTTGACTAGAACTAGTAAGACTGGACCTTTGGTAAATGTCAGAAATATATACTAGGTCTAGTTAAGCGCTGATGTTTTTTTTAAGGTCAAGTGCCATTACCCGGTATACCTTACACTGATGTTTTCTTAAGGTTAAGTGCCACTGCCCGGTATACATTTGCCCGGTATACCCTACACTGATGTTTCTTTTAAGGCCAAGTGCCATTCCCCGGTATACATTTGTCCGGTATACCCTACACTGATTTTTTTAAGGTCAAGGGTCACTGCCCGGAATACATTTGCCCGGTATACCCTACACTGATGTTTCTTTTAAGGCCAAGTGCCATTCCCCGGTATACATTTGCCCGGTATACCTTACACTGATGTTTTTTAAGGTCAAGGGTCACTGCCCGGTATACATTTGCCCGATACTCCAAACACTGATGTTTTTTTCTAATCTATCGTCAGTAAGTATTGAAATATCGAATAAATGTAATTATATCCACGAATAAATTAATATCAAATCGGATGTAATAAATATTTCGGACATTCACCAAAGCGACTATGCGATTGTCAACATTCACCGGTGAAAGTCAACAACCACCGATTTCGCTCATTCACAGTAACATGCACATCATTTACATCATAGTCTCATCAGGACGTTTATTTCATACTTTGCCTAAACAATGCCTAGGCAAAGTATGTAATACTTCACACATTTCATACTTTGCCTAAAAACGTCAGGCATTCTATACAATGCCTAGTCATTCTATACAATGCCGGCGTTTTATACTTTGCCGGTAACATATATATGTTACCGTGAATGATCGAAATCAAAGGAATGTCCACTTTCACCGGTGAATCAGTCAACAATCACATAGTCGCTTTAAGTATATTTATTCGATATTTTAATATAAGCTGAGGATAGATGAGGAGAAATATCAGTGTTCGGATTACCGGTTAATGAATGCATACTGGACAGTGGCACTTGACCTTAAAAAACATTGATGCTTGTTTTTTTTTTTTATTAAGCCGGTTAACATTTGCAGAATATAAAGTAGGAAATTCTTGATTATTCTTTTTCTAGTCATGATTGAACCCATTATCCAAATGGCCTGAAGAAATACCTTTTTGGTAAGGGTTACAAATGATCTTGTTAAAGAGATTGGAGAGAAAGTTATTTGAACAATTTTTGTCAAGTTTGAATGTGTTCAAAGAGTATGGGGTTAAATGTCTCGGGAAATGACATCGGACAAAAAATCTAAAAAGCGTGGGAGTTATTTCAAAAGATGTATTCAATGATACTAAATTCATTTCTCTCCTTCTCCACAGCAGATTCTGCTTCTAAGAAAGAAGAATAAAATGTTTCCCTATTTGACATATGGAGCTTTGCACTTTTGTTCACAGATGGCGCTGTTATAGCATAACGAAAAAGAAGTAAAAAATGTTTAAAATGTAGATATTTCGAGAAGCCAGATCGAAAAAAAAAAAAAAAAAAAGAATAGTCGTATCGGATGTTTTGAAGTATCGGTTGACACCACCTCTGGGGCTAGGGGGACTCACAGGGGGCAGTTGTATGGTTCATTGGGGCTTGCGTCTAAAATTTTGAAATTCCCTTATTCCTTTCTTTCGAGGTGTTTAGGGAAGTTGGGCCTGGTCGAGTTTCCCCACACTTTCCACGTATAATTTTAGATTTTCTCGAGACCATACTTTTTACACGCCGTGCATGTTCAGTGTGTTTGGCACTTTCTCGAATCGTGTTATGATGCGACATGTGAAACAAAATTAACTTTCATATGTATATAATACTTCGGAGCAACGTTGGCCCACCTATTAGGGTGCTCAAAAAGAGTGGCTAACAAATTTACCCTAATACAACTGAATTGACGAATGTCAACTTAGGTGGGCATTGGGAAAAAAAACATTAATTCTACACTTTCGCTCATTTAAAATAAATCCTAATCCTTTTTATTCACTAAAGTGATGTTATCACAGTTATAGTTAATATTATTTCACGAAATTTCAAATTCATTTGAACATCAATTACAAAAGTATACGGTAAAGAAGTATTTTTTCTCTAAGCAATCTCACATACGTTAGTGCCAGCATATAAAGTTATTTTCCAAACTATATACATAAAAAAACAAGCAAAACAGATGTAAGCATCGCAAATGATTGGAAATATCTGACTTAATTTTAATAGTGACTTTGTTCTACCTCCATTTTTGATTGGAAAGAAACCACAACTGCTCATGTCAGGAGAAACTGGGGCATTTCACAGTCAACCCCAGAAAAGATGAAATAGAGTATTAAATAGAAATAGAATAGCTCATGAAATAGAATATTAAAGTTTGACACATTTTTTAAAGGGATAAAACTACGAAATATTCGAGATTTTGTGTCTCGGTTGTGATATACATTTAGCAAAATAAAAACAAACACCAGGAATAACTTCTGTCCAATGATCGGATTTAGACTTACAATCTTAATTATTTGAGAGCTTAACCTTAAATAGGGTAATTGGTTTGATTAGACATTACTTTACGCTAAGAAATCAGACACAAAAATGTATTTTCTGTGAATATACACACTTTTCTCCCCCAACGGTTTTGGGTTTTTGATTTTCAAAATATGGGAAAGGGGATCACGAAATTTGAAAAAAAAAAAGTGGTTCAATTTATATTATTAATATTACTATTTACGTACTTATTGCCCTTACGTATTTATTGATAATAAAGTGATATTTTAAAAATTTTTATTCATTTTTTTTGTCAAGAACTAATCGACCTTTTCATTTTAGATAGGTCGTTTAAAAATACGTAGATTAAAATGGTGTAAAAATCTGTATACCTTAAAATTTATCCATACATATTTAAAAAATCAAAAATTATGGTAAATATGTAAATTATGGTATAAATGATTACAAATAATAATATTTTGCATGGGAATCAATCATAAACACTTTTTATTATTGTGTGCAAAAAGTTTTTGTTTATCTTCATTAGTTCCGAAGACTAAAGAGTAAAATAAAGTGAGTGAAATAGAGGGGATCAACCTCTCTCTTTACGTAAAACGACGTTTGAAAGTAGTTACATGTAAATGAATGTTTTCACATTTCTGTCATCAGATTTTATGGTTTTTCTCATAATTAAATTTTCAAAATTTTGCTTACGATAAACTAAATTAAACTTTTTTAGTGGAAAAGAATACTTAAATCTTATTCACTTTCTCTGTTAATCACAGTTATTTATATAATTAGCAAATTTGTCATTCCATGCACTCTCAAAATTGAAATACCACTAACATATTTTAATTTTGTTTAAGTATTGTTTAAAAAAAATTTAAAAATTTTCAAATGAATTTGTAAACAATACATATAATACTTCTGTTTTAGGTGATGGGTGGTGCCATTCTAGCAGTCGGTATCTGGATTCGATCGGACAGTGATTTCTGGGAATATCACAGGGCGTTGGACATTGGTCAGTTCTACCAGGCCAGTTACGTGGCCATAGCATTGGGTGCTATCGTCCTCATCATCGGTTTCTTTGGTTGCTGTGGAGCTGCCATGAACAGTCCGTGCATGCTTTTCACTGTAAGTCTCTTTTTTGACATTTTTGCCTATTTTATCTTCTCATAAATCACGAATTTTTTTGTAATGAAATAATTTGAAAATAATGTTACATTTTTACTAAAACAATTTCATTGTTGCATTTTTGTAATATTATTGTGAATATCAAAATAAGCTATTTAAATGACTTAGATGAGTTGCTGTTATCAAAACATTTCTTGTTTGTTTCCTTTTTGCAAATAAAAAATAAATAAACTAAGAAAAACGAAAAAAATCACGTAAATTTAATAAATCCGTTTTAAAAAATAATTTCTAATTGTTTTTTTTTTTTTATAAAGAATCAGGTAAGTCAAATACATAATGCCAAAAATTAGTTTCAGCTTACTGCCTTACTAATATCTTCATTGCTATGTGAATTGGATTTCAAACAAGTACCATCAAAAAGAGTCAGGGGACAAAGCACTCGCCTTCCAAAGAGGTGACCTAGGTTCGAATCTCAGCGATGGCTGCTCGATACGAATTCTGCTCCCGACGCACACTGACCACAGTGCTGACCTGAAATATCCTTAGTGGTAGAATCCTCTTGCTAACCGCGAGAGGCTTTGTGAGTTCTCTTTTTCATGCAACGCAAATGCGAGCTAAATCTATCAAAAAGTCCCCCACGAGGGATAGTTTATTCTAATGCTTCAATCTGAAGTTCCTTGTGTTCTGGGTTGGGTTTAAAATGACAAGTCTATGGAGTTGAACACTGGCAGTCGTAAGCCCAAATAGGCCGGCTGTTCAATGCAGTGGGTTGAAATAAAAGTCTTTTTGAATTTCGAATGTTCTAGTGCGGAAAAGTTGCATACTGTAAATAAGAATTAAAAGGGCTCAGCTTATATCTTATGTTAGTGCATCGTTCTTAAAAGGAATGAAAACTTAAAGAAAATCAGTCCCTTTTTAATTTTTTTAAGCTGGCTAAAATTTCTGAAATAAACTTGCTTTAGTTTATTATGCTTCTTTGACAGATTAAAGCACCGGTATGCATTAAGTTCTGATCAATAATTTCATTTATTACGTTGGCAAAACGTTTTAGGAAAAAACGGAAGTTTTTCGCCCATTTCTCTTAATTTTCATTGTTTATTTCTTCGCTCATTATGTTACTTCATTATCTACGGTTATGCTACCGAACTCACCTAGATTTCATCACGTGAAGGCATTGAGTTCCACCTACACTCTACCCAACTAACCATCCCATTTTTTTTATCTATATATTTACGTTATATTTGTATACAAAGATTTTCCACGGATTTGGATTTCTTGGTTTACTACATTCTTAAGGTTCCTTTTTTTTGGTATCTAACAACCATCTAAAGTCTAGAGAAAAGAAACCCATCTAGAGTCTAAAAAATGTAAGCACAACTGATCGAGACTTGCCTGGATGCATTGAATCTCTAACTTGACATATTCTTATGTGAAACCTCTGTCTCAAGTTTGACATTCACAGTCTGGGAGTGACCGGGAGATTTTGATATTTCTCTTATGCATAATGTTTTATAACTAATCTGTGATTTATTATAATCTTCACTCAATTCGGACAACGTTTGGAAAGGATATACCACACAAGTAATGATTTCCATTTGTTGATTTCAAAGTACTCATCCGTATATTGAAAGTGTGCCTCCGACAGTAATTTAAGACCGTATTTTGTACAATCGAAGATCAATCTTCGGATGACTCTGAAAGCATGAACTGAAATTCCACCCCTCCATTCTGGTACCCTGCGAGTTAGACAAATTCCTTGTCTCTCTCTCTCTGGCTATGAAAAGGTGTGTCAAACTTGTGACTTGGGACGTCGATTAAAATAAGTGAACATGAAGCTAGACATGCATGTATCCGAGCACAGCACTAAAATCTAAATCAGTTAATCCTCATTTCTCCGAACAATTAGACAGAAAAAAAAGGGAACCCTATCAATGAAATGAGCAAAAGAATCCTACTTCATTGAAAATATTTGTTCCTGATTGTAAATAGCATGTAAAAACCATTTCAAAAAACTGGATGGCTGGTTGGGGGGCAAGTGTAGGTGGAAGTCAATGTGAAACCCTCTTCACGGGATGAAAAACTAAGAAGCGTGTTTATTTCAGAAGACTTATCAAACCTAAAAAAATTTGAAATTGGCTTGATTTTTTTTATCAAGTTTAAGTACGATGCGGGAACGGAAAATAGGAACCGATTAAATTTTTTTTATGTGGTTTATCAACTTTTCCGTACTAAAGCGTTACAAAATTTAAAAATTCACTTTTTTCGATTCACTCTACTCTTCAGCACAGATTACAAATTAAAATAAAAGTGTCCACAGTTTTGGAAATATTTAGCACTGAAAGAGTTACTACAACAGTGTCCACAAACAGAGGCATTTCCATTTTTAAATAATTTATGGACTCCATCCTGTTGCTACGGCCCTTTCAGGGCCCTGGCCAACTTTAAGACTTTGGACCATTCTTCTTTTCTGGTCGCCCTTTTTTTTTGAAGTACTTTTGTTCCTTGAATCTACCTCTAGATCTTGACTCTCATGGTTTTCTGTCTAACAATCTTTTGGCATTTTTTTGGACATGTTTAAACCATTAGATTCTTATTACTCTCACGGTTGCTTGGTTCCTTATATTTACCTTAATTGTCTTCATTTGTTCTCCATGCAGTCCGTTGAAATTCTTCCTTTCTCACATTCCTCTAAAAGATCGCTTTTAGTTAAAGTCCATACAACACAATGGATCACTTTATACACATGAATGCATGGATAGACCTTTTGTAATACCTGCTTCCAGTAGCCATTCTAATTTCTAGCTATTACCTAATCTCGTATTATTTTGAACAGATAGAGATCCATTGTATTTTTTTCCACTCTTTCATAGTCCTCACAGTTAAGATATTGATACATTTAATTTTATAAACGTCGTTCAACAGCAGACTCGAATGTTGGGTTTTCGACTACGCATGTTCAACTCTGTAGTTTTGTCATTTTGAACCCCATTCAGACGACAGGGGAGCTTCTGGATCAAGTAGTGGGAGAAATTTACCTTCGTGGAGGACTTTTTGACGGAACTGACCCGTATTTGCGTTACATGGAGAGGAAAATCACGAAAGCCTCCATCGCTTAGCCTGATGGCAAGGAGACTCTCACCCATGATCCGTCTACCAATGAGGATACTTTACGCCAGTGCAAGCCGGGTGTGGAATTTGAATCGACCCACCATCGCTGGCATTCGAATCTGGTTCACCTCTTATGAAGGAGAACGCTCTATCCCCCCGAACCACCACGGCTCATTTGAATATATTGGCATATTCCTTATTTCGTGTATTTGTCATATATTTTGTTTTTGAACCCTTAACGCGTCAGAAGAATTTCACTGCGTGACCCAGGCCGTGTGTTGCCACGACACCAACAATCGCAATCCCAATAAGTTGCGAGTCCAATGGTGCGAGTCAACCACGAGCACCACAACTTGCCTCCACTGACCTGTGAAACAATTTCTCCTGAGCATTAACGCAGATCATTACAAAACACTCGTGCGTTTTGGGTTTCTGCTCATCAGTACCAAATCATTTTTTCTATAATGCATGGGTTCATTCAATATTTTGGCCGCCACTTGAGATATAGAAGTGGCTGCTTGTTGATTTTGGTGTTATTGACCAACATTCCCCGATATTTTCCGTGCTTTGTTTTACATGGTAGTAAAAAAAATCTTTTCATAATTTAGACGTAAATATCGAGATGACGAGCTTTCATGTTTACTTGATGTATATGCATATCTAGTGTTCTAACTAAAAAAAAAAAAAGAAAAAAAAAAGAAATGCTATGGATCTGGGATGGAATTCCCAAGTTATTATTTAGAAGGGGACGCTATACCGCGGAAGAAATTTTTAAGTTCTTTTTCACCTCCATCGATATTTCAAAAATTTAAAAAAAAAAATTGTGTTCGGGCAACTCTAAAATAGACCATGAAGCATCAAAATGTTGTCAAACTATCGTTATGCACACAAATTATTGTAAGATAACTTCCCGCTGCCTAATCTTAAGTTATAACTTGTTTGCCTTTTCAGCATTTGAAACTTCATGGTTTACTTAAAGATTTCCTGATTTCTCTACACTTTTTGTAGTTTAAATGACTTATGCCATGAAGGTCCTCTCAACGGTTACCCTTTTCGGCAGGTGAACTAGATTCACCATCAGATACTTCGTTCATTGTTAAGTGTAGAGTAAATAACAAAAGGCGGTTCATTGGTTTTTCTCGTATTAAAAATAACTCAGTAGTTGAATTTTTAAAATAGGAAAATAATTTTTAAATATTTTGAGCTATAATGCGAAATATAAGTTTGCTCAGTGAATGCAATCATTTTTCTAAAAACTATGTATTCTTCTTTTTTACAGTACATGGTAATGCTCGTATTCGTTCTCATTTTGGAACTTACTACAGCTGGTCTTGTATGGAAGCATGCTGATGGAGAAAAAGTGAGTCTCTTTTTAATTACAATTATGAAATAGTTGTTTTTTCTATTGAGTCATATAAGATAAAGAGATAAAGGAGATCCATAGTTTTTGAAGCATAGAGTATTAGAAAGCTTAAATTGTAAAAAAGTAAGCAACAAGAGCAAATCTGTAGGAATCTTTCTGAAATTTGAATTAGTTCTGTATAAAGGGTGTTTCGTAAAGAATAGCTTTGATATGTATTTTTAAAATTATAAAAAATAAAACTGCTTTTAGTTCAAAAATTTTTTGATGGTTGTCACTGTAAGTAGTTTATTTATTTATTTTTTTTGCCATTTTTCCCCACGGCATTTTGATGTGCAAGGATTTCGTTGAGGCACGTGAATGTTGAGACGTACAAATGGGCATTTCAAAAATATATTAATGTCATTCACTGAAAGATTTCGTTTGTTACTTTCAGCAACATCTGTTTTTGAACTGAGAAATATGTGTGTCACATGACAATGTCGCAATTACTTAAAACCGATTTCTCGTTGGAAGTTTTCAAAGTCTAATTTTGGATACGCTGCAGTAATAATTGTTACTTCCAAGATTTTTAGGTGCGTTATTTTATGCTTGTCGCAATAAACAAAAGGGAATTGATTTGTCATTAATTTCAAATAATTTCGTTTAGAATATTAATGCTGATATGTGCAAATCTGTACCATTCTTCATATGACTTGTTTCTTTACAGTTTCAGATATTCTTGACGGATTCCATCAAGGAACAAATAAATCGAGGCATTCATGAAAATCCAGATTCAGCCAGATTTGTGGATTTGCTACAGTTGCATGTAAGACATTTATAATACGTGGATTTTATTGATTCCCTTTTTCAAGTATAAAATACTAACGTGACCATTGCAGGCAGATGATGGGATCCGGTGGTTGAAAGAAGGGTTTTTTAAGCCTTCTAGTTGTTTTATTGAATAATACGATTTAAATTTGAGTTAATTTTTGAGATTAAAGTGTACTAGAGGACTTTGAAATGAGCCGAAATTGCTTAATGATGCTAATGAGATGATGGGATGCGGTGGTTGAAAGAAGGGTTTTTTAAGCCTTCTAGTTGTTTTATTGAATAATACGATTTAAATTTGAGTTAATTTTTGAGATTAAAGTGTACTAGAGGACTTTGAAATGAGCCGAAATTGCTTAAACGTTTACTGCTCATAATCCTGTCCAGTCCCTGTTCACCGCAACAAAATAAGTGCTAATATAAACATAGATCAGAGATTATTAACCCCTCAACGATCGGTAAATGTTCAAGAAAATGGTCATAAAAGTGTCTATTTTGCCAAATACACGTATCTAATTAGTGCTAGTATCTAGTTTAAAATAAACTAGCTATTTGCAATTACCTTAAAAATATCCTGGTACTGCTATATGGTGTGTAAAATGCGAAATAAAATGTTTTCCGGGCAAAAGAAATGAATTAGTTTTATTTTTATTGGCGCATTACTACTGAACACTCCAGCCCGTCAATATCACGGGAACGAGAAATAGCGAGCGAAAACTCACCCCGTCATTTTCACGGGAGCGAGAAGGAAGGGCTTAAAAGAGTTGGTATCGATTCTAGATGTCCGTGTAGATATACGTCTGTATTAGTGTCCCATGACGATTTTGTTTAAATTAAATGAATAAGAATTTCTTTTATATTTCTAAGTCAGGTCTAAGTGAAAGAAAGTGTTGCAGAAATCAGCAAAGACAACAGTGTTCACCCCGTAAATTTTTAATGATGTTTTTTTATTTTCATTTACTTTCTCGAATGAATTTGTATTTACATTAATCTGATCTACGTCTGCCTGGGAATTATAAAAATTTTTAGGAAAAATTTAAAATTTTGAAGGGACTAAAATATTGTATTTATTTATTAAAGAGGAGAAAAAAAGGAGATTTAGAAATGTAAATAATTGAATAATGAACGTTGAAGTTCCCTTAACAGAGGATAGTTAATTTTTTCCACACTTATTTTCATATTACAGATTTTATTCATAGCAGAGAAACAATTTTATGAGGAATTCTTTTTGACATAGAATAAATAAAATACAAGTTTTGAAGCTAATTTACCCGAAAGTGAAAAACCTATGACTTCCTTTTCCACTGATTGTTTTCAGTGCAATTCGAGGAGCATTTTTTGAACACTCGTGTATTCTGTGTTGGACAAAATTATCCTTAACGTTTAATATCGCATTCTCCTATGCTTTTTTCAGCTTTTGTCATAATTTAAGGGCAAAAACATTCGTTATTTCATTTTTATTTTCTTTTTCAATTTGTATATTTCAAATAAACTCCGAGACAGAGCTTTTTAATTTGTTACATTTTATTTTAAATAATGAACCAAATTACGTACTTTTTGAAAAAAAAGAAATAATTAAAAGCTAATCACGCGAACCACTTGAGATCAGTTTTACGGATCTTCTGTTGGAAATCACAGCGTTATAGGAATAGACTGTGCCAATTTGGTACACGATGTTATTTATAATAAATATATATGACAACGTCTCAAAGTGTTTTTAATAATTATATGATTCCCATAGTACTAAACACTTGGTAAAATGTTGCTTAAACTTAATCATAAATTTCTGACTGAATTGTTAAGTGTAAAATGTGGTCTATGCATTACTTAATTTGAGCCATTTCTTAAAACGCATTTCTAAATAAGTTGCTGTTTGTAAGTTGTTCATTTACGTTGCACTAGAGCTGCACAATGGGTTATTGGCGACGGTCTGGGAAACATCCCTGAGGATGATCCGAAGACATGCCATCACAATTTTGATCCTTTGCAGAGGGGATGGCGCCTTTGCTTCGGTAGCCCGACGACCTGTACACGAAGTCGAGCACTTTACGGTAAAACAGTTTAACGAGGACCAATATCGCACACCCTCGGTCCCTAAGCAGACTGATCCAAGTGGTCACCCACCCGCACACTGACAGCAGCCAGTGATGCTTGACTTCGGTGACCTGCTGGGAACCGTGTCTTAACGATCAGTCCACTGCGGGACGCTGTTTGTAAGGGACAGATATTTCAATGCTTTGAGTGCAATAGTTCCAAAATGAAATGTTCATGATTTGTTTTTCTCCTTTCAGTTGGAGTGTTGTGGAGGTTATGATATGCATGATTATCACATGGATGACATACCACAATCCTGTAGCAGTGACAGGACAAATAATGTTTTTATTCACGGTAAGGCTCAATTACAGAATGCTCCTTTAAAAACATTTTAGTTGAAAATTACCCACGAGTGGCTGCTATTATCTAAATTATCTGCGAATCACCAAATTGCAGCTGATTCGAATAAGTTGTTTTTATTGAAATAGATTTAAATTGTAATGATTAATTGTTTCTTAAATTTCAGTTAGTTTTGTTTCGCAGTGATGCTATGTCATATGCAGTTAAAAATTCCTTCTAAAGCCTATGAGATTCTTACGCATTCATTATTAAGGTCATCAGATTTTTCAATGAAAGAATCCGATGAATTCCGAAATTCTTTTTTTGTAGTGTCTTAAAATTTACCACAATTAAAAGTCTTTATAGCAATTAGCAACATATACAATATAATTATACGAACGATGTAATAAGTATATTGATTGACTTAAAAGAATTCATGAATAAGGAATAATAATTTTTTTATTGACATTGGTAAAAGAAAAATAGTGATAGATGAGTGAACTTTTCTTCGAATTTTTTGAAGCATTTGATTTAAATCACGTGACTCGCAATTCAATCTTTTAAGCCATGTTATTCGAATCAGTGACTCAAAGGACTAGATTCGAAATGAATTTCAAATCACTTGATTCGAACCACCAAAGGGAACTGATTCTATTGATTCGAATCACTTAGATGATTCGTTTTGCCCAACTCTATGGAACAGTAACGTTAACAGCAGCGATTTTTGGATTCTCTCTTGTGCTCTTCCAATGTTCATTGTTCAAGCCTAAACAGCAACCTGTATTATGAACTCACATTCTTAATTTTAGAATGAAGCCGATATTTTCTCTATTCTCAGTTACATTTTAATACCATAGGACCATTTTTTAGGATGCCATTATAATATAAAATTATTTAAATGCAAATTTACATTATGATTTTGGTATAGTTACTTTTTCTTATAATATCCAGAAAGTATATGAAGGGAATATCTACTTAGCAATCTAATGATGTTTTAATTAGTTTAAAAAATAAATGTAAGGTCATCAAAAGAATTTTCGTATATTCAAGAAGGCCTGTACAATTGTAGAATTACAAAAAAAAAACACTTCTTATTTTTACTAACAATAATGGCATATATTACGATAAACGTATAAAATATATGAATAGATTGTTCTTTAAAATCCTAATGACAGATTTAAAAAAAAATCTGCTCAGGACTTAAATGAAGCATTCGCATGTAGATATCTGGATCAATAAGCAATATTAAAACAAATTTATAAGACGATTTTAAGATTCTTATACAGCTCTTAGTACGAATTGTAATTTGACTGAAAATTATTAAAACAATTATTTCTAAATTTTCACGAATGAAACTTAAACCTTAGGAATGAAATTACAAAAATTGAACACTGGAAATAAAAAACCATTTTCGAATTAAAATTGAGTAGTACTGTATTAAACTTAGATAATTAAAAAATTGCCTTAATGAATTTCCTTCTCCTCTTACTGTGGCATATTATTTTTTTTCATGAAATTTGAGAAAAAAACAACAACTTAATTTTAATAAAAGTACCAAGTTGCACATTCTTTTAGCGTATAATGAATTATTAGTTTTTTCTGTTCATGTCATCGTAACGTGCTGTTTTTTGTAAAAGTTTCCAATTTTTTCAACAAAATTTTATTTTCCTGTAGCCCTTAGTTCTATTTGATTCGCTTACTTTATTTAAAAGAAGGGAAATTTTGACATCTGGTTTCAATTGCTTTTTTGAAAGGAAGGGCGGAGACTTGACGATTCACCTCACAAAATAATCTTCTTTGTCAAAACGTTCGAAGCATATCTATGATATTAAATACGTTTTCTTTTTTTTTTTGTCGTTTCACATTTTTGTACCCAATTAAGATTGCTTTTTTTTGTGGAAAACAATGATGCCCATTAACTTCCTTTCTTTTGGGTTGAGCTAGTTTTTACAGGTTACAACACCACATATCTTGAAGGACATAGTTACATATCTTGGTTAGCCATAAATAAAACTTTTATCTTATTTTAAATTACTCTAAAAATCACGAACCTATTCACAGTGGCGTAGCGAGCTTAACTCGCGCCCGGGGTACAATACCCTTTTAGCGCCCCCCCCCTCCCATTCGAAAACCATATAATATTATATGTAAAATATACTCGCAAATAAATAAATAAACAAAGTAAAATAAATAAAGTCATAGACTCAAACTAGGCTTTAAATTTGAGACAAAAAATGCAGTTGAGAGAACAAGACTAGATTTTGAAATGTATATGATCATCTAGAATTAGTTCAAAAGATATCTATTATTTATTTTACATATTTATAAAGAAATATTTTAGAAACACGCAGTTTTAAAACAATAAAAAAGTAAATATTTATTATCTCTAAGGAGATACATATATTTAATAATCATATGATTATAATACATTAATAAAACTAATTACTATGTCTAAATTTTCCGTGTTTTTGATGAAGAAATGCTAGGTCACTTAGGCTATCTGTCAAAATTAATTTTAATTTGCTGAATGAACGTTCGCAGCTAGCAATTGGTACTGAGATAGTCAGGAGTATTTGAAATGCCGCTCTCAGATTTGGAAAAACATCTTCTCCATTCGAGATTGATTATAAAAGTAAGAAATTCTAATGGAGTTTTAGGTTTAATTTCTTTTCTACTGCGGAGTAACATTTTGCTGTCATATATTTTGATAAAAAGTTCTATTACATTGAAATCTGTATTATAAAATTCACCCGGATTTTTACAATTTTTTTTCAATGTCGTTATCAACATTATCCTTGTTTAATAAATTTTCAACGTCTTGTAGAAATCCAAATTTGAAATTAAAGTCACTTAATCGTTTACACATTTCTTGATGGAGACGATCAAAAGTGCTTTCCTTCCATAACGCGGGGAAATTTCACTTTCTGTTGAATGACCATCATAGCCAATTCTCCAGGCACGTATTGTTGTATCCATATCCCATTTTTCACAAAGAGACTGCTTTTTCTATTGCCTCCTTACAGAGCTCGTCTCAAATTTCAGTCGCTAATGATTCAAGATCATGGAACACTTCTCTAAAATTCATTCTAGGATCTTGTAATCTGAGCTGCACACGATCAATCCTTCTTAAGATTTCGTACCAGAAATGAACTAAAGTTACAAAACTAAAGGTTAGTATATTTTACAACAGAATTGTAGCTTCACTTCTGTTGTCACTTGTAGTGGTAGTGTGCTCTGCTAATTTTTCTATTAGTTCTTTTATATTCTATAGCCCATAGATGATAACGATAACCGCTCCGGTGGCGCTCCATCGCGTTTCAGATGTGTGACCTGCCATCACGGCAGCATTATCGCAACATTGTGATCTGCAGTTTGTTAATGAAATTTCATCGTAATTTAATTTCTCGAAAATTGTATTTTCGATCGAGGCTGCATCTTTAGCATGTATTTCAATAAAACTCAAAAAAGATTATTTGATGGAAAATTTCTTATTGATAAAATCAGCATCGGCCTAGCGACTTGGGACATTTGTTCTCGATGAGACATATCAGGAGTTGAATCAAACAAAAGTCCATAATATTTATTTCGTTTGATATCGTTTATTAGTTGATTTCGAACTGTAGATGCCAGAAGATGATGTTGTTGTTGTAGTTCATTTACGTCGCACTAGAGCTGAACAATGGGCTATTGGCGACGGTCTGGGAAACATCCCTGAGGATGATCCGAAGACATGCCATCACAATTTTGATCCTCTGCGGAGGGGATGGCACCCCGCTTCGGTAGCCCAACGACCTGCACGCGAAGTCGAGCACTTTACGGTAGCACAGTTTAACGAGGACCAATACCGCACACCCTCGGTCCCTGCGCAGACTGACCCAAGTGGATCACCCACCCGCACACTGACCGCAGCCAGTGATGCTTGACATCGGTGATCTGCTGGGAACCGTGTCTTAACGATCAGTCCTCTGCGGGACGCCAGAAGATGAATGAATTCATTTGTGGTGACAAATATGAGAACAACAAATTTTCCTGTTAACAAATTTTTTCATACTCTATTCACTTAATAATAGAATCGTCGAATAGATGTAGTAAGTAATCTTATTTGATTTATTACTTACCAAGAATGCTTTGAACTTGAAAGGTAATAACATAGTGAAATAAACAATATAATTTATGCTGACATTAAACTTATATACAACATTTAATAACATTTCATTTTTATTCTAAGCAGAGCGCGATGACAAGGACGTGAATTAAATATTGAAATATATTTAATATGAATTTAATATAATATGAATTAAATATTATGAATAATATTTATGAATTAACATTTATTATATTACACTGGCACTAATTTAAAATATATTTTCCAGAAATCAATTATAATAAAAAAAAATTATCCAGCAATTTTTTGTTTTGCGGACCATTTGGCGCCCCTTTGTGAGTAGCGCCCGGGGCATGATGCCCCCCCTTGCCCACCCCTCGCTACGCCACTGCCTATTCAGTCACGAAAGTTTCTAAAGTACATTTATATTAAAAAATTAAATACATTTAAGACAGATAAGAGCAGGGTCTGACTTAGCCTGATTGGGGCCCGGGGCAAAAACTTCTTTGGGGCTACCCTCTGCTTCAATATTTCAGTAATGAAGAACCTAACTTTGTCAACCCATCAGAAACCTGTATTTTTGTAAGCATAACACATTTTGCGAAATATAAAAATGCAGGTTTTTGATTGGCCAAATTTGTCCATCATGGTTGTGAAATTTAAGTTGAATTCCGTCCTGGAAAGCCATGGATTTACGAAATATAGATTGTGTTCATACGATAGATTAATGAAGAAGCTAAAATAAAACTGATTGATTTTACACTGTACTGATATTTTGCTTAAAAGAAACGTTCATTACAGAACGAGATGTAAAATAAACTCTCTATTCGGTTTGGGGGCCCCCTTAGATGTGGGGGCTCTGGGTGACTGTCCCGTTTGCCCCTGCCTTAGTCAGGCTCTGGATAAGAGTACACTTGAAACTCAAAAACATTTGAAAGGTATCAAAATGAAAAGAAAACTAACCTTGCAATGAAAGTGTAACAGTGCAAGAATAACAGTGCTTAGACTAACTCCTCCTTTATGAGAAAATCACAATAGCATGTTTTTATAATTTAAATTATTTCAAATAGATTGTAGTTTTAATACTAAAAAAAATCTTGAAATGTATCACTCTGAAAGAATGTATGGATATAAATTTAGTTAATAATGAATTGAAATCAAAAATAATGTTTAACTTTAATAAATCTTATCAGAATTGTATTTAATGTAAAATTAATTCAATACAAGAATTAATCTATTTAAATATATTTTATAAAAGCACAAACTACTTAAGACAATTTAATCCATTCAGACAAAGCTTTGTAGTTTTACTTTAAATAAAATGTATTCTTTGGTTTTCAGTTTCTTCTTTTGTCTTCCTGAAAGATATTAATTTCCTCTAAAAAAACTTACTTTTTGTTAAGATGAGTAAGAGTATAGTTCTAATATTTACATTGAGATTATGAAGGTAAACTATTTTTTTTATTTTAATATTAGAATTTATACTATTAGAACTTCGACTGAAGTTCAATAAACGCTTTTCAAATTTTTTAAAAAAGCTTTAAATTAAATGAATTTGAATAGTAATTTGTATACGAACAAATTGCAAAATAAAATATAAATCTGAGTTTTCAAAACCATTTGCTGAAAATACGAATTACAACAAAAGATATGATACCTTCTATTGAGTTTGTGCCGTCATACATTCGGCTCTCCAAATAAGGTTAAAAGAAAAACTTAATTGCTCTTGATAAGCATTAAATATTCGCTACTTATGCAACATACTTCTCTATTTAACAGCTTATGTCATCAGATTATTTTAAATAATAAATTTACGGAAGAAAAAAAACTATAATCGTAGCGTATGTTGCATGATTTGGACAATCCAATCTATTACGTGTAAGTAAATAACATTTTGCTGCAGAAATTTTTCATAAAAAAACATAACTTAGGAAATGCTGTCACTTACTAAAAGCTTTTTGTGTAGATAATTATTCTCGTAGCAATATTTTATGCAACAATAAATTGTCGGTGATTCTGACAATAAAATACGGTGGTATGTTTCTGTTCCAGGAAAATCTATTAACGTAAAAACAATTCCAATTTTTTCAAACCATCGCCGTCATAGGTGCATTTCTCGTACACTTAATTTTATTTCAAGAAATCATCCTGGTAAAAATTGGTGTCAAGTTGACCACCGGTTTAATTTGATCTAGTTATCAAGAATCGAATTAATCCTTTATAATGCAAGGAAGTTACCTTTGGTTTGTTAATCACTAAAATATAGAAAATTAGTTGTGTTGTTGAATGTTATTGGCTGAGTGTAGTTGAATGAAGAAATTTTTTTTCTTCTTCAGAAAATGTTCTATTCTGTAATTATATTTAAATTTCGTTGAATTTTTGAAATAGTACAAAAAGCTCTTTTTCAGTTGACTATTAGGGAAAACGTTTGGAATTTTTTTTTTGTGAGTGTGACAAATA
Organism: Parasteatoda tepidariorum; assembly: GCF_982258835.1. Taxonomy (NCBI): domain Eukaryota; kingdom Metazoa; phylum Arthropoda; class Arachnida; order Araneae; family Theridiidae; genus Parasteatoda; species Parasteatoda tepidariorum. The sequence continues at coordinate 1,643,145 of NC_141760.1, forward strand.
GGCTTGTAAGTATAACAAAACAAATTATAAAATATTGAAATGTTAAGTTAATGTTAAGTTTTCTAAATATATGTATGTTCTTGTGTATTGATATTTTAAGAAATTATTGATATTTTAAGAAATTATTATTGTTTTAATCCCGCCTTCTTTAATAGTAGTTTGGCAGATTTTAAAATCGCTATTGTTACTTTAAGCAGATGTAATTTTTCGGCACCTAGCATGCGTGCAGTTTTAATTTCATTTTTGACACGTCTTCTGAAATATTAATGGAGGTGGTCACGGGAATGACACTTTTATCTACTCTTTTACCTTAAAATTCCTTCTCTAAATTTATGAAGACTTCACCCACTTTAGTAAATCGTAATGTTCGAGAATGCAATTGAACTGAATTTTTTTTAATTCTGAAGAAATTTTACGACACGAACTATGTTATAATAATAAAATTTTTATTTTATTTTTCAGGTTGTGGTGAAAACATACGACGGTATTTGGAACAAAAAGCAGGTGCACTGGGAGGTATCGCGTTAGGTTCTGTTTTAATACAGGTAAAGTAAGCATTATATAGAAAAATTATGTTATTTGAAATGTTTCGAACTATTTTTGGCACTTGATCATTTCGGAGGCACAGGCAATAAAGCCGACATTGCAAAGTCTCCGGATGGCGATTTTCCAATCCAGCGGCGTTTCACTATCTTATTTGGCAATTTTTTTTTCTTTCTTTCTCAGAGTCGGTGTGATTCTTAGCTTCACCGCCGCGAGGAGGAATAGGAAGAGAGGTTCTTAAAAGAGAAACATTTTTTTTAGTCTTGCTCTTCAAAATAACAAAAAGAGTCATGATTTATTGTTGTCAGTTGTATGTTTTAAATCGATGCTTTTTTTTTTTTTTTTTTTTTTTTTTGTATTCGATGGTACATTTACCATGGTTTATAAATAACTATATAAAACATAACAATAAAGTTTATTTAGGGTCTTCAAAGATATATAATATAATTAATTCATAAATTAAATTCGGAGAATAAAAATGTTTCGAGAGATTAGCTTACTTATTAATGAATAATAATTGAAAAAAGGAAAAGAAAAAAAAACAATTTTCTACTTCAATTAAAAAGCTAAGCTATTGATGCAAAGAAATGTTAAGCTCTTCTCAGTTTTGTTACAGACACAGTCAGGTATTCAATACATATATGTAAATTATTTTGAAATTGACGAAACTAAAAAACTATTGAATTATTTTAAAACTAGTTTTGTAAGAGAAAATGCGTTCGTTCTTACATCTGTAACATGAATTGTATCAGAAGATTTATTAAAAATTATAAAAATCACTGTTTTTTAATCGTAAGATTTTTTTATTGCTGAATATTCCTTTGAAACTGTGATCGATTTACAAAATATTCTAAGGCAACTTTATGATTTTCTTAGTACTATAATAATGACGCTGTACTTTTTTTTAAAAATTAACGCATAATTTGAAAGGAATAATGGAGCAACTTTATAAAAATAGTTCTTATTTAATTGTAAAATAGAAACGGAATATTCAATAAGAAAAAAAAGTAGAATTATTTTAATTAATTTCCATCAATCCAGTATAAATATGATAAGCTCCTCCAAATAAAATTGTAGATCAAATTAGTCTCTAAATTGTTCCAATTAATTGAATTTTGCATCTGTTAGTAATATAACACTACATAGTTAATTATTGTTTTTAATTTCCTTGTATGAAATATTTTAGCTAGAGAGTTTCATGAAAAAAATTTCTTGAATGCAGACATGAAAAATCTAATTTTATTTATTAAGAAGGATAAATTTGCGTGATAGGTAATTACAGCAGTAATTTTCTATGTGATTGATTGATGTTACAAATATCGTAAATTATCTACAGGCTAGCTAATGAGATATCAGTTCCAGAAATTATCAGTTAATATTGTCGAATCAACTAAATTCTTGTAATTCGAAAAAATTACTATATTAAACACCAGTTAGCTTCGATAGCTTTAGGTGAAAAATGTGCCACAAAATATTTTTTCTTAAACTTTAGAAACTAAGAAGAGTAAATTAAAAGCAATACTGACCAACATGGTCAAGAAGAAACAGTATTCTCCGACCAAAATTTTGATGAGAATAATTTTATTTTGATAGAAGAAATGGCATCAGACGACGATGTGCAAAATATTAAAGAAGAGATGAATAGAATATCACAACTAATTGACACGAATTCGACAAAGAACGCAGACAAAATATTTTTGAAAAAAAAATCGAAGTTTTAAATGATTTAACAAACATATCGCTGGTTCAAAACTAAAACGACACATCTGCCAACGTGTAATGCTTGCAGATGCGTCGTTTTAGTTTTGAAGCAGCGATATTACATTCAAAACCAAGTTTTCGAAAGAAATGAAAATATTTCAACCAGCATCAATCAAAAGACTAAAAAAAAAATGCTCTTGCAAAAAAAAAAAAAAAAGTTTCAGTGGATAGGTTACCTACCAAAAGGATATAAAAAACGATATTAAAGGAGAAAATATGTTACAGATAATATGGAAGTCAACATGCCAAACGCAAAATCACACAGCTCAAATCATTAAATAATTAAATAAAAGTAACGAATAAATAAATGAAACAAAAATTGCAACGCTGCTAAATCAAAACTTAAAAAAATTACAATAAATGAAGTATTACAACGTTAAAATATCTATAATATTAAATCAATTTAAAATATATTAAATTATATTTAAAATATATTATAAACTTATAATAAAATTAATAAATTAAAAAGAAATATTTTTTCAGTGAAAATAGTTTATTCAAATGAATTACTATTTGTAACAGGGTGGTGGAAAGGATATATTTAAAATAGACTCTATTTATAAAAAATTTATACATTTTTTCGTGTTTGTTAGTTCATTAGCAGCTCTGATGTTTTTTAGTTTTGCACAACTACTATTTTATGCTAACTTTTACATTAGTTTTTTTTAAATAGCTAGTTTTAATTATTATAGTTTAATTAATTTTGTTTTGATTATCATTGTCTCATACGTCAAAAACATACCTTATTATTCTTATTTAAAAATTACAAAAAATATTCTTATTAGAAATATTATATAGATATTTTTAATTGAAGTCCTTAGTGCGAAAGATCTATTTACCGTAGTAAAATTCTTAGCGGATAGTTTCTCGATTCAGCCATCCCCGTGACTTCAACACTATAAGAATATCAGGCTTTCCTTTTTGAATTAGAATGTAATTTTTATTTTGCGTTATTATTTTTGTGTTCTAATCTTATTCCTTCTAAGGTATAATGTAGTTTTCAAGTGTTTTAATGTGAGTTCTTGTGTTTTAAAGCTGTTCTTTTGTAGTTTTACTGTTATACTTTTCCCCTGTAGGTTCTGTGTCTGATATTTTCTGGATGTTTGTTCTGTATCATGAGGGAAGACGAAAGAGAATACACATACTAAAGAGACTCATTCAACTTTTTTCTCTCATTAGATTATATGTTCATAAACATCAACTATTTCAACTGAAGTGTTCTCAACTTTAGGTTCGAAGAACTTTTGAAGAATCCTTTTCAAAATGGATGTATTCATGTGACTTAATTTAACATAATGTTCACTTAAAAAAAAAAAAGGTTGCTTAGTACACAGTAGATTGGGTCGTCCTCTTATTAAGAAGTAAATGCAATTACATTTTATGCACGGAAAGTAAGCTCAACAGACACAAAACTAATCGTTTGTAATTATTTAAGATTCAAAATCGTTTTGGCATATCTTATTTCACTAAAAACTAATTTTCAAATCTAAAGTACAGGTTTACTAAAGCACTGTTTTGTTACAAATAACTCATTTTCGAAGCCGTTTTTACCGTCACTTTTAAAAATTATTAACTTTGGGTGTTCTGAAAAGGCAGCTCTTTGTGTGTATTTTGAGAATTCTTATCAAAGGAGAAAATAAAAATGTATGCACATGGAGTGGCGCAAATTAATATTTAACATAGGAGAAACTAACTACTCAATCAAAAAGTTGACAAACCCCACTGAACAGGAAGGAAGATGCAATAAATAACAAGACATTTCGGAAAGAAACAGAGGAGTTGAAAGAAGATTTTTAAAAGCACTTTCAAGTCTCACCCTCTAATTTAATTTGCTTTGATGTTAACTATATTTGGATTTCGCTACTTAAATGTTTCTTAAATTGTATTTTTATTCTTTTAGTTGCGTTTTTATTCCTTCATTTGTGGCTCACGTGTCCAAGTGATTTTAATTTCATTTTTGATATCGATTCTTACTTATGCATATTAAGAGCGTTCTTTACGAAACACCCTGTGGAAAATGTTAAATTGTCTGTGCCTACAAAAGTAAGAGTATGACTAAGCAAAAATGACACTTTTAGGGTACTACATTCCATAATTTTAACTATAAACAAGTTGATGTTAAATTGTGTCATGAGTTTCTTATTTTAATTTTATTTTTGCTTGTATTTCACTATTTGTTTTGAAATATTATTGTTTGTTTAGTTAGTATTGTACTGTTCATAACTATTATATTTAAAAACATTCTTTTTCAGCTAAGATACTTGTAGCTTTATAAAAAATATTGAATGCAAATATTTTATCACGATACGAAATTTAGAAAATAATACTTCAAAAGCATATCACGTTTTTAATATTGATAACTTAGTTTTCATTTTAAATGCTTTATCAGATTTTTGTTTTAGATTAATTTCATTTCTTCTAAATGTTGTTTGAAAATTTTTGCTTTTCTAATTCCTTGTGTGTAGAACTATTTAAACTTTGCAGATAATTATACATTTGCATTTAATGTCTTATATTTCATTGAACTGATGCATCACATTTGTTATTTTATGAATGGTGAATAAAAAATTCTTTTGTATATATACATAGCCTTTATTTTTCTCTTTCTTACGTAGTATATTACAAACACAGATCTGAAAAACCAAGTGAAATTGAGATCTGTGTGAAATTTTGAAAACATTTATTTACTCTTTACAAATATTTAATGAGGTACAAGATATTCGAGATTTCAGCTTACAGCACGGAATCAGTTTATTAAATTTTGATCTCAATGATCAGTTTTTCATTCACTCACACTTAATGATTCACAGGGGTGACCTCAAATATAGCGATTATTTAGTGCAAACGAAATTTTTTTTCTAGGAAGTGAGACACAAAAATTTATTTTTTCTGAAAAAATATGTCTTTTTATTCCTGATGGACTTAGATTAATGACTTTAAAAATATGAAGCGAAGCTGGAAAATATTATGGTCAGAAAAGCGGTTGAAAGTTTGAACCCCTTAATGCTAATTTCACTTTTGAGTATTTTTCTACATCTCGAGAATTTTTTAAGGGAATTGAAATTTTTTTTGCTTTTAATTATAAAAATCATTTGTCCAGAAATAATTTCATAAGTATTCAATTACTTACCCAAAGCTAATTTTAAATATATATATATAAAACCCCCAAAAAACACGAGAATAATTTTATATTAATATTAATCTCCAATGAATTACTTTTGATCTTTTAAATTATATTTTTAACGTGCTTCATGATACATTTTGAGACAGAAGTGGCCTGACAACTCATTCTTTCCCATGATTATTCTATTAACGCCAAAATATTATTTCAGAAAGCATTTAAAGAAAATTGATTTTTAAATTTTTTTTTTGTTTCAATGTGCAGCTTATTATAAAAATAAATATAATCTCAATTTTAATTGCTTTTGACTCATACGTTAATGTTTCAGTTCCATGAGCAGTAGACAAGGTAAGTACGCACAATTATTATTCATGAAAGATAAACAATAAAATAAATAAATAAATAAAAATAATAAATAAATAAAATAATGAATAGATAAATAGATAAGTAAAATAATGAATAGATAAATAAATAAATAAAGTAATGAATAGATAAATAAATAAATAAAAATACCAAACAAAGAAATAAGTAAAAATGCAAAACAAAAAAATAAATAATAAAAAGAAGAAATGAAATAAAATACAATTTTATAAATAATTGTTTGAATTTGGCTGATAATGTTATCATTTTCTTGAAATAAATATCTATGTTTGCAATAAATGTAGAACAATTGAGATAGTTTTGTTAGGATATCTCTACAATGGGCTGTTATTGAGAATGGAACCCGAAAGGAATTGTGAGGCAGGCCATTTCAATGTACATTTTATTACAAAAGGTATCTGATCCGAAAAATAAGGAAATAAAATGATTGCAATAATCACTTGAATAATATAAACGAAAGGCAAAAATTGAATGATTGGATGTAAGCAGATAATGGGGACTTTCCCCTAAAATGCTCCCACAATGAAATAGAATAAACAAAAAATTTTAAAGTTTAACTTAAAAATAAATTAAAAACTTAAATTTACTAGAAAAGGTATATTAATTTTACTCTTCGGCTTGTGTTCTAACATATTTTAAATACAAACATGTATAATGAGCTGAAAAAGAAAAGAATGTTTAAAGTATAACTGGGTGATTCTTTGGAAACATGACAATTCGGAAGAAAAAATAAAATTTCTTCATATTTAAAGTCTTAAAAATCATCAATATTTTTTCGTATATTTATTTAGTTACATTTATTAATATCTTAGAGACAGCAGTGTAGTTCATTGGCATTTGCTCAAAAAAAAAAAAAAAAAAAAAAATAGAAATTGAATGACAGGAAAATGACTAGAAGGCCAGGAAAATGACATATCAGCTTAGAAGTTAAGAAAACAGTCATTTTAAGCTAATAGTATGTAACTCAACTTAAGAAACTCAAAAAAGACAAAGTTGGGAAGTTAATTTTAACTTTTTATGTAAATAAATTCCAAAAATAATTATTGTGAACAATTTTGACGAATTAGTTAAGTATAATGAAAGTGAGAGAGTAACACACCCAATGAGATAGTTTTTAATTTTACTACACTTTAATTTGCAGAGAAACAGTTAAAACGAAGAAAACAAAAAAAAAAAAAAAATTATAAAATTTCATTATTCTAGAAGTTTTCAGAGGAAGCAAAATGCCTGGAAGATATTGGGTAAGGATCAGAAAATTTTGAATTTGTGTTGTCCTAAGAAATTTTTACACAGTCTTTTTTCCCGGGTCACTTAAAGTGATTATCAGTCTCTTTGCCAGCACGAATAATTAATTTAACTTTAATATCTTTATGAACGACTTCAAAAACTTTTCCTACAAAAAAATTGATAATCTTAGGAATTTTTTAATTAATTTTATAAAAATTTACATTAAAATTAATTTTGTAATAATTTACATCGGAAATTTTTTTATTATATTATTTAAATATAAAATATTTCAAATCATTTTATTTTACAACCTTATTACATTCCTTAATTTATACACCCAAGCAGCGTTTAAAGACTATGACAGAATTAAATTGTACAGTGATGTTCTTACTTAATCCTTTATATTTTTAACTATCTGTGTTTTGAAAAAAAATAACCTAACGCCTTTGCGTTAGATGGATCATGATTTGTTTAAATTTAATTCTTTTATCTACTGTAGAAAGAATCAAAAATATTTTTGCTGTTGATATGTACAGAATAAAATTGTGTGTAATAATCAATCATTAAGTAAATAAATAACTTTAATTACATACGAGCATATTACAATCTTTCATAAACTGGGTATTAGGTTAATATTTGCTTTCCCTCGATACATTGTAGTGTTTAAAATTTTCTCTTATAACTGTGTTAATGTCCTGGAATATATAAGGCAGAATAATGACAATTTTACCATTTTACAGCATTTAACATTACTTTAATTTAACATTTTGGCCTAAGACGTTTACTTTTCGCAGAAAACATCAGGATTTTTTTAAATAACTGAAGTAAATGTAAATAGTTTATGTTATTAATGATTTCAAGAGGACAGGAAAATGACAACATAAAAACCTACTCACCTTGTAAAATTTTTTGAAATGCATTTTGATTCAGAAAGTTGCTTCCTTATTCCTGCAATTAGACATGTTCTGGTAGGATGGTATTCTAATCAATCTCTTAACCTAAGATATTGATTGCTGGAGCTATCTATTTTCTTTATAAATTACTTAAAAAAAGTGGTCAGGAAAATGACTTATTTTCATGTGACAAACAAATTATCGACGGAAAAAATTATATTCAACGAAGTTTTTGGAATTAATACCCTCTGCATATACTCCAGAAATGCTTACAACGGTTGAGATAAAAAAAATTAGATATTGAAATATGTATGGGAAGTTTTGAAGCTAGTTGTTATTGCAAATATTGTTTGTGACATATCAGGAAAATGACATTTTGATATTCAATTAAATTTTTTAACTATACAAAACAGCCAATGCTAGTGCAAAGTCATTTTAAAATGCTAACAGCAAATGCTATTTATAAATTTTTTTTAAAAAAAAAGTTCTCTTAGTAGTATAGTATTAGACCTTAGAGCAAGAGACTGTGAATTGTCATATTTCGTGAGAATCTATCTCTTAACTTTAGCTGAAATTAAATTTCTTATTTCGGAACCCATAATCGCATTGGACAACTAATGCAATTATTAAGAGACTTCACCGGACAAAAAATTAGTCACCCTAGTGCGCAAGCACCGATGAATCGTTAAGTTTCGTTAGATGACGCAATGGTCAAGTGATGTGCTCAACTGCGTGCACACTGCTTCTACGTGATCAAGGGTAAGTACACTCTAAAAACTGTACCTCTGATTTCAGAGGCACATTTGAATCATTTGTGCCTCTGAATTTTAAGGGCACAACGTACCTTTAAAAATGAAAGGTACAATGTACCTCTGATTTCAGAGGCACATTTGGATCGTTTGTGCCTCTGAATTTTAAGGGCACAACGTACCTTTAAAAATGAAAGGCACAATGTACCTCTGATTTCAGAGGCAAAATCAGATGTACCTCTTAACTTGGAAGGTACATTGTACCTCAGATTTTGCTTTTATGTACCGCTCATTGAAACAAGCATTTAGTGGTACCAAAACCTGTTATTTACCAGATTTGAACACATTTTTTTTTTACCTATTTGTAATTTGCTAGCACTTTATATAAAAAGGGACTTTCTGTTTGGTTTACACTATTACCAAGATATTAATTATAATAATTCTTAATGAAAAATATTTCTCAATTCTTTGAATATTGGCCACTTGAAAGTGATCATTTCAAGGGATTCCATCTAAGGCTTTTTCATAGACAATTATAAAATATGTAAATTTATACCATTTCTTTAATTATGGTAGCGTTTAATGATACTTCAACAACTACAATGATGCTTTTTTAATCAGATATAGGTACAAAAAGATAATATTTATTTCTGTTAAGCCAAGTCAATATAATTCATGGATTTTTTTTCTTTTCCAAAAAGCATCCTCAAAATGGAAATTTATTATAAATTTAGATATTTTTTAAATATTTAGAGATTTCATAAAATAGTTTTATAAGGATCAAAAATTAAACACTAAATATCATGAAATCTAATATCTTTTATTTTCACACATAAAGAACAATTTTACATAATTTAGTAACAGTTGCAATATGATGTATACAGTTGCACAAATTTGGAAAAACATAGAATATTTTAAAATGATAGATGTAGATTTTGACAACTTGGATATTTTATAACATGAAATATGCTTAAACAAATGACTTAACAAGTGTAAAATAAAAGATTTCTTTCCATTGAAATGAATTTTTTTAAAATCCAGATTTTGGCGAAACATATTAACCCGTTAGGCGCCATCATTCCCATTTTGGGAACATTAGCTTTCAATTTTTTTAGAAGTAACTGTACTCAAGGGCGCCGGCAGGGGGGTGCAAGGAGGTGCACTTGCACCCCTCTGGCTTTTTTTTTTCTAAACAATTAAGCAGATACAGAAAAACTATTTTGTTATAAAAAAATTTTATTAAAAATATTTTTATTCAAAAACTAGTAATTAAATAATTATTGATACATAACAATTAAAAAATTGTTTAATCAAACAAGAATAGTAATCGTCTTGTTTGCTGTCCAAATCTGTTTATAACTTTTTCAATGAATTCTGAGTCATCTTTGATTCTTTTCTTATGCACATTGAGCATGCACAAATTACTTAATTTCTCGTGAGACATTGTAGACCGATTCCATGTTTTGATGCGTCGCATTGTACTAAAAGTGCGTTCAATAGTGCGCACGTAGTAGCTGGAGGAGTTAGGCCAATTTTGATAGCCTCCGCTACAGCTGGATAAAAAGGTGTGCCCTCAATTACCAAATCGATGCATTCAAGGGATTCATAAGAATTTTCTCTGTTCCACCACATTTCGTACCACGTTGTAGCTCCAGTGATGAATTTCGGTAAGAGCAGATCTTTACACATAGTATATATATATATATATATATATATAAAATCTTCTAAAGCTCAATAAATATCAACACAACAAATACAAATCTTAAGCGTGCACAAACACGTTAGTATACGAAACTACCGTTTGTAGTTATTTGTGTTTCAAAGTCAGTAGCTATGACAGCGCCATCAATAGTTTCCCGTGGCAAAATTTGCAAGTACAAGAAATTCGCACTTTTTTTTAAATATCTTGTTAACAATGAAAAAATGTATGTTGAAAAAAATTAACAGATTGTAATAAGTAAGATTATATAAGTAATAACAAAACAGTAATAACAGAATATTTGTAAATTTTTTTTTTTTTGGGGGGGGGTTAGTTTGTTAGAGGGTTGCACCCCCTTTTACATTATTCTGCCGGCGCCCTTGACTGTACTTAATATTATTTAATCAATGATTTTATTTGAGCTCAGAATATATGAAAAGCCTTCTGCAATATTTTTGGAAAGCTTGTTTCAGAATTTTTTTTATTTTATTGTATTTTAAAAAACGTTAAATTCTGCATTTTTGCCCCAATCATTAAACATGCATTTGTTTTATAAATATTATTAAAATAAAAATTACTTTCGTGCTTAAACTTGATTACAACAATCGGATATAATTCTCTTTTCTATAATCCGAATTTCGATGTCTACAGTATTTCTTAAAATGTCCTATTTCACCACAATAGAAACATTCACGTTCAGATCTAAATTTCTTCACAATACTTGGCGAATTCCATTTCTCATTAAAATGTTCTTTCTGGTGATCGTTATTACACGGAATAGCTTGTGGATCATACTGAAAATTGGCAATGAGACTTTCTTTAAAGTAATAATAATTATCATCATAAATTTCTGACCTTTCAGCAGGAATAAGCTGTAAAGCACACGAAAACCAAAGATCGAAATTCACACTAAATCTCTTCGCTTTCTGTTCAAAGAGTTCGAAGTACCGTCGAATTCCACACTTCTTGGCATCAATTTTAAACATCTCATTCACTAATTTTTTCTAAAGTAGTAAATCCTTAATAACAATAATATTTGTCACCAATTCTTTCAAAAACTTAATAAAACATTTCTGGAACGGATCCCACCGCTGCCACCAATTAATACATAGCTGTAGCGTATCAAGCTATATTAAAGAACTGTTCAGTTTTTTTATAAAAACATTTATTTCACACCACAACAAATACAATAACAAATATAAAGTACCCGTAACGGGATAGTAAAATCTTATAAAGGAAACTAGAAAAAGTGCCCGTAGCGAGATATATGAAAACTCACCCGTAACGGGATAGATAAAATATCATAAAACAAACTAGATAAACCCGTAACGGGTAATATGAAAACTCAAATTCCACACAAAACTAATTCTAAAAAATCAACAACTTTCTGTGTTCTAATTTTATCGTCTGCTTTTATTATTTGTATTTCGTCATAAAATATTTCGTTGATGTGCTCATGCGCTTCTTCTCCGTTACATCGTACCGAAGAAAAAAAAAGGGAAGCCCATTTGAAAGGCACAGGGAACCGGTAAAATCCTTTCGTACCGCGCATTGACTCGCGTTTGCTTTGGTGCCTTTCATTTCTTGTGGTGCCTCTCATTTTTAAAGGCACATTAGTTGTGTGCCTCTAACGCGAGAAAATAAAGGGTACATTTAGCTTGTGCCTTTTATTTAAGAGGTACAGTTTTTAGAGTGTAGCTATTAGTGAGATTTTTTGTTTGAAGTGGAAATTGTGCGTAAATACGGGTAAGTGTAAGGATGTGATAGAGTGGCAAAAAGGGGCAATTGTGTTTGGTCGTGCTCATGGTCATACGGTAAATGAAGTTGCTGGATTTGTTAGTGTTTCGATGCGTACTGTTCAACGTGTCTACAAGCAGTGGTGTGACACACGTTGTTACGAAAGACATTGTCAGAATTGTGGTCGGAAAAAGATCCTGCATGAAAGGGACCGGGGAGGTGTTTCATGACTTGTCAATCAAAATCGCTTCCAAACCCGACAGGAATTGCTTCAGTTTGTAAATGAAGGTCCATCCCATCCTGCTAGTGAGAGATTAATGCGAAAGAAGTTCATGCAATGAACATTTGGAGTTGAACATGTCGTAAGAGGCCATTGCTCACACAGGCAAATAAAGCTGCGCCACTTCAGTGGGATAGAAGTCACCGAACGTAAACAGTTATTAACTGGCATAATGTAATATGGTCTGACGAATCACATTTTTGCCTTTATTCAAAAGAAGCACGTCATCGAGGGCTACGAAGAGCAGATGAAACATTTCATCCTGACTGTGCGGAAGGTCAGGTTCAAGTCGAAGGTGGATCTGTCATGTTTTGGGGGCGTTTTTCTTATTATGTATTGGGTCCCCTCACTGCACTGGCCACTAGCATGAGCCAACATGTTTATTTGAACATTCTGGATAATCAGATGTTGAATTTCAGTCAACATCTTCACGAAGAATGGGTTGTTGACACTCCTATTTTTCAAGATGACACAGCAAGGTTCATCGGGCTGGAAGGATATGAGACTGATTTTACGAACACTCAGACAGTCAATTAGATCTCGACTGGCCTGCACAACCACCTGACTTGAACCCCAATGAAAATTTGTGGGATATGTTGGAACAACGGGTAAAACGCCGAAATCAGTATCCTTGCAATTTGGTGGGTTTACGCAATAAAATACTCAGCGAAGGGCTTATACTGGATTCGACGTACCTGCAAAACCATGTGGACACACTTCCTAACTGAATCAAGGTGGTTATCGAATTCAGAGGCGGTGTTACACGCTATTAAATAATGCTTTTCATGATTTCTCTAGGGTTGACTAATTTTTTGTCCGGTGTGCTTATTACTGATAGTTTCAATCTCTACCTTGAGTTCTTTATTGTTACTGATTTGCAATTTTTTTTAAGCAAAGTCTGGTTATTCAGAGTTTTCCCTTATATGTTAAATTTTTCAAAATATTTCAATTTTAAAAAAATTATTTCGGATGTAAATAAATTTGTGATTGTGAAGAAATGTGTATTTAAATTACTTGTGAGTGACATCTCCTCTATCGCAGTTATTTTCAGATCACTTTGCTATCTATAATTACCAATAAAATGCCGAAAAATTGACACTAAGAGGTATTGATAAGTTCAGAAAAAGAACACAAACTTACAATTCAGCTACCACAATGCAAATTAGAAATTTAAACAAAGGAAGATTAAATTTATTTACGTGGTGAATAAAAATAAAAGTAATAAAAATAAATAAGTCAAAATGAAATGAATCTAAAATTAACGATCTAGGTAGGTACTTTATTTACTAGAGCTGCACAATAGGCTATTGGCGACGGTCTGGGAACGACACGAGATCACAATTTCGATCCTCTACAGAAGGGATGGCTCCTCTTTGGTAGCTCGAAGATCTGCGCAATCAGTCCACTGCGGGACAAAATTAACGATCTATATTTCTGTTCTTATTGAAATCAACTAATATAAACTGGTTTTATTTAACTGTAATATAATCAATATACAAATACCCATAGAGTTCCTGCAAATATTCTATACACATCTCGTAAATTGAACTTGCTACGACAGTAAACGATTGCTGATTTCGGATTGCATTGTTTAAAATATTAAAATAACTATTTTCAGCGAAACTCTGATGTAATTGACAATAACAGAAGTCTTTTTCAGAATCAGCGTCAAAAATTGATTAAAAAACTATTAGTTTTATATGAAATATGACAAAAAGTTTAAAAATATAGACTGATCTTCTTGAGTTTATGTAAAGATTTGTAAAAAATCTGATTATCAAACTTATGAGCACCATAGAGAAAGATGTAGGTTCAATTATGGGAAAATAAACCTAAAAGAATTATTTCTGATAAGGTTGTTAATGGTAGTACTTTTTTCAGTGTATTTTATTTTGTGGCTGTGGTACAGCTTTTATCTGTGAGGAGTGGAATGCCATTTATCTGAAAGAGAAAATTAATTTGCATCCAGTTAATCCAGAAAGTCTCGCAGTGGACCAGGGCCGGATTTAAGCTTGGCGGGGTCCTACGCTACTGAAAATGATGGGGCCCTTATAAGTTCAATTCTATTTCCATACACCTAAAGTAAACTGTTATTTTTTATTGTTGAGTATTGACATTAAATTATTAAAATTTTGATAATATTACTTGTTTGTTAAATGTGATTGTGATGGCACTATAATGTAGAATCTTTCTTTTATTTCACAAATTTTTTGAAGGAAGAAAGAAAGTTACAACAGAAACGCATTTTAAGATCATCATAAGCACATTTTAAGTAAAGACTAAAAACTTGGCATGCTGGAAGGGCCATTGTATTTTAACAGTTTATTTCTTCTTTTTTTTTCTTTTTGAAATTCTGAATTCATGCCATTTGCAATTTTAAATGAATTTTTTTCTCAATTGTTCTTTTTTACGTTACATTTTGCTTTGCTGCTCAAAATCTAACTAATCTCTAATCTGCAAGACTTCGAAACCTGAAATTATGAAGGTGTGCAGAAAATATGCAAGGAGTTAGAAAGAATACAAGAAAATACAACTATGATTATTGTTTTTATTATTTTTATAACCGCATTTGAATAACCGACTCAATTTTGAGTTTACGACTACCAATGTACAACCAATGTAGCCTTGTAATTTTGAATCCAATCAATTTGAATTAAATTATTTAAAGTAAAATGCCAATTATATAGAAATGGCATTTTTTAAATGAAAATATATTTCTAAAATCAATATGTTGAATGTTGAACAGCCTACCTTTTCCTAATTTGGAAAAGAATATTCATTTATTAAATGTTACATTACTATTACATACCGCACTTTTCAAATCAAAATAAAATAATTAAATTCTTTTATAAAAGAAAATGCCTTCAAAATTACCATTTTTAACGTTTATAACAAGTCTCTTCAGTTCATTTAGAAGTAAGTCATAATTCAGCATATTTTATTCATTTTCAGCTTATGTATGCACACCAGAAATAAATTTAAAACTAGACTAGATATAGCACAAGGACTGCAAATTTAACTGTCTGATATAAAATCTTATTAATAATATAATGATTGTTAATGATAAAACGATGAAAAATCTTTATTCCTCTAATTAAATATTTTAAAAATAGTCTTTTTTTTTAGGTTATAACATTCACAACTACCTTAATAAATTTTAATCGTAATGTCGGGGTTCCGCCGATAGAAAACTGATTATTTAGGATTCCATAGAGGGAAGCCTAAATAATAATTGGGAGTCGCTGCCTTAGAGCATGCCATAATAATCCCTAATTCGGTTTATTTAATTTTTCAGTTTTGCATTTTTATTAAATGATTGGTAATGAGAGCTATAATTTAAGAGCTATAATTAATTAAAACCAGAATTTTCGATAAACTGTTGCAATGCGAACGGAAAAGTTAACCAAATGAATGGTTTAAGTACCATATATTTTGGTTTTGTTATCAAAATTGTTTTTTTCTTTTCTTTTCTTTTCTTTTTTTTTTTGCGAGAAATATCGTAATTTTTCTCTACTACTGTGTTCTACTTCAGCACTGACTATTTAGACATAAATGCTAAAAATGACCCTTAGCATTGAATGTCAAATCCAATCTTGGAAAAAAGCCTATTTTCTTACACTTTGACTTTTTCACTTATTTTAAATATTAATATTGCAGAAAATTATTTTTGTAAAACAATGCAATTAAACTAAGCACGTCTAATTCATTTAATTTTCTTCTGTATTTCTAAATAAATATTTCGATGCTATTAATTTAGAAATAGTACGCAATTAGAAATTAATACTTGACATTTTATTTACATAAAAAGTGTGTATTTTTTTAAGAAAAGTTCTTTCTATACATTCCTGATTTTGGTACAATTCTCAATCGATAAATTTTCTCTTTCTTTCTTTTTCTAATGTATTAGATAAGAATAAATTTATAATCAATTAGCAATTACGTACTAGTAAAAAATAAGCCATGTTGACTAAAAACACAATATAGAGGATAGAAAAGCAATTAATCGCAACAAGGATAAAAATGAATGCACAACTGAGTTGTTTAATACCTCCTTTTATCCCCGTCTATAATCGAAGCAAAATTTTCAATCTTATGTAATGTACAAAAAAATTTTTTTTTCACTCTTCTTCTTTAATATTGACATTAATACTGATTGTAAATATAAAAAAAGGATAGTAATAATAATATTTCGTTAGCTGATATTATTTTATTTAATTGAAGTTTATGTTAAGAATATCTCTTCATTATTTTTGCATTCTTTTTAATTGTTTTATGTACACTTGTTAAATTTTTGTACAAGAATAAAAAATATCATTATTTACGTAAATTTTAGGGTTATATTTTCAAGGATTTATTGAAGAGTCCACTAAATATTAGGGAGAATAAATGTGAAACTGGTTTGAAGTATCAGCTCTGTGTACAGTGTACAGTGGCTAGGATGTGAAAGAGCAACAGTCTCGAGCATCCTGCCAAAACGAGCATACACTATATTAATGGAACACACGGAAGCTTTATATCAATAAGCAATTAGTTTTAGATAATTGAATTATAGAATCATTATTTTTATTATAGAATGAAATGTTTTTTAAAAGACAAATATCTGTTAATGTTTAATATTTAATCAATTAAAAAACATAATCCATATTGAAATCTAACGAATTACCCCTGATAAATTTTGTGACAGAAAAAAATTAAAAGCCTGATACATATCCGAATTTTAGAAACACCTTCTAGTTTTACTATTCATTCAAATTGGTTTCGATGTCTTTCATCCCACCGGTCTTATTAGTAATTCAACATATTTCGATATCATATTTGTTTCGTTCTTACTTAATATTAATTTGCTTGAGACAGTTAATTTGTTTACCTTTTTTACTACATTTTTTCGAAGAGTTTAAAAATATAATATTGAGGGCGTTAAGTGAGATTAAATTGGCTTTTTTTGTATGCCTCTTTTACTTACAGCATCCACACAACCACCAAACGCAACTGTCTGCTCTAAATAATGCGATAATATAAAATGAAATAGAAAAACAAAACTTGTGGAGTTATTTAAATTCATATTAAACATATTAGTTAATTGTTTTTTGAATCGACAATTTCAGTCATTTTTTTAAAAATATTTTAAAGTAATATTTAAAACTGCAGCATATCACATGAAAGCATTAAATATATCATTTGTTCAATTTTAAAGTAAAATAAAAAGAAATTCTGATCCTTAGGAGCAGATATTAAATAGTCTCATGATCGCTTGATCGGGCAAAATTACCTTTTAAACAAATCAAAAAACTTTTCTACCTTTTAATTAAAAAAAATTGTTTATTTTTAAATAATTTATTAATACTTATATTGTTTAAAAGATAATATGTTCCCTTCTAATGACAACAAAGTTTTGAATCATAAGCAAACTAAATAAATGAATTTTGTGTAAGAAATATAATATTACAAATTAAATATATTTCATGTTTAGGGGGAAAATTGAAAAATGGGTCATACAGGAGGTTTGAACAATTTTTTTCCCTTCATATTTAAACATTGTTTAGCTGATGATCACTTGATTTCAATGCTCGATCAAGGAAAATTGCAATCTATCCGTAAAATTAAAGTAAAATCACATCTGTTATCTCAATTTCATCCAGAATTGCCCAAATCAAGAATATTGGCAGACAGGCCTGTCAAAGAGGGAATTGAATAATGACCCACTATTTAAATAAATAAACAAAAACAAAAATCACAAAATATTAAAAAAAAAAACTAAATAAATAAATACCATATATTTATCTCCATATAGTTCGAATTACTGGATCAACCTTAATATTCATTTTAACAATGTTGCTTCAGATTTCCTACTTTTCCTTAGTAAACACCGATTCTGTTAGATTTGATGTTTCTTTAAACCAAATTATGGAATTTTTTAGACACTTTACTTATTGCTTTCTTGGTTCCTTAAATACTCCTCCTTTAAAACAAAGTGGGACCAAATTACACTTTAGTAAGAAGGTTTGACCCAGTTCTTTAGCTCTTAAAAAATTATTTATAAAACATATTTTTTTAATTGACAAAGTTTCTAATTTGAGTAAAAAAATATCGATGTAAACAGAGGACAAACATTATAAGCTATTAGATAAATAATAATTTCAACTTTGAAATTTATTATACTAAAAAAATGTACAAATATAAAACTGTGCAAACCTTCCATATTTTTCTTAACCACAGCCAAAGTTGATTTAAGTAAAACATTTGCTTACCTCCAAAGTGAAAAAATTATGTCTTCTTAATATCCTACGAAAATGTTGATATAGAAATTCGGCCTTCACGGATTCATGAACGATTAATTTGAAAAATAATGAAAAATAAATTACAATAATTAAGTAAATTAAACAATTAGGCTATTTGTAACATTTTGGATAATTAAAGGGAAAAAAAGCTGTCATAATAAATTAGAAAAATATCTAAATTTCGTAAAAAAGAAAAATTAGAATTGACCGAGGACCACTTTAACGACAATAGGACGCAACAGAAATCTCAAGACAGAGTGACCCAAAGAAATACTAACAAGATCCTCCCCCTATTTACAGCCTTAGAAATTTTTTGTTCCAAGCAATTTATGACCAGAAATCAGAAAAAAGTGTATTACTGCTGTTATCTCTAACTGCAAAGATAACCTCAAAGCAATTTAAAGAAGCTAAAGACTTTTCCCCTAGTGTAAAATGAGGCGGCTATTTGACAACTCTGTGGGTGGTAGTTGCGCGAAAGCGGGGATATTTCATCAATCAAAAGAGCATTTTATTGCTCTATTGGTTAGAAAAGAGAAGAGTAACAATTATTTATATTTGTAAACACTTCGATTAGATTTTGAAAAGCGTCCCACAATGCAAAAAAGAAAAAAAAATGTATTTTGGGCTTCAGTGGTCCCTAGCTCTAAATAAAAATTTAAAAAAAAATGGGATCTGGGGGCCCTTGCAATCTCTGGGCCCCAAGCTACAGCTTATTTAGCTTATACGTAAATCCGGTCTTGCAGTGGACTGATAGCTAAAACAAAGTTCTCAGCATCACCGAAGTCAAGCATCACTGGCTGCGGTCAGTGTGCGTCGACTTCGCGTGCAGGTCGTCGGGCTACCGAAGCGAGGTTGCCATGCCCTCTGCAGAGGATCAAGATTGTCATGGCTTATCTTCGGATCAACCGCAGGGATGCTTCCCAGACTGTCACCATTAGCCCATTGTGCAGCTCTAGTGCGACGTAAATAAACTGCAGCAACTGCAGCAGTGAATCAAGGAAAAAAATTATTTAATTTAATTAATTCTATTAAAGATCATATGATTCCAATACTTTAAAACCTGCAGCTATTATTGTAAATATGATTTTCTTACTAATTCATATTTTATACTTTTAGGTCCAACAAATACTTTTAAGTTTCAACAAAGAGACAGAATCAATATTTAAATTAATATGTGGGTTTGCAAAAAAAAAAAAAAAAAAAAAAAAAAAAAAAAAAAACGAAAATGAAATTTTAGTTTTAAATAAAAATATTTTGAATGTCAGCTGACTTATTGTATTTAAATTTGCAGTTTTATAGCTTTAAAAATTCAAGCGCCTTAGACATCTCCCTTAAAAAATGTGAATTCCCTCAAATAAATGTTTTTAACTGCGGAATTTGTGATAAGTGTCATTTGAAGATAATTTAATTGAATCTATTAAAATTACAGAAGCGAGAGAATTATGTATTTGAAACTTTCTTTTATAGCTTAACAAAAGAAGCTATTACTGCCGAAGGTGTAATATTAAAAACTTCAGGTTGATAAATCTCTACTAGTGAAAAAATATAAAGATATACACTATTCTTTATATAATATAAATAATAGTGAGGTTAAAAATCAAAAAAACTAGGCAAAACGTATAACACTTCACGTTTGTAAATTATTACCTTCGTGAAGGTCAGGTTTCTTAGGACAATCGCCTTATCCGGGCGTCAGCGGGACGTCAACGTCCCGCTGACGCCAACAAAGCTCAGTTTGTTAGCTCAAGGCCTGGTTTCTTAGAACTAGCGCCTTATCTGGGCGTCAGCGGAAAGTTGACGTAGAGCGGACACCAAAGAAATACTTTTTTGTTAGCTCAGCGTGAGCAGTCGGTCCAACGCAGACATTATCTCTCATTGCGCAAGCGTTAATTACGTAAACAAATATTTATTTTGAATTTGAATTGATTTTGTTATAGTCGACCAGTGTTTTAGAGAGCAAATAGTGACTTTGTCAACAAAAAAAAAACACATTATAGCTGAGCTAAATGAAGAGTGTTATGTTTAATGAAGAAGCTATTTTTAATGTCAAAATCAAAATCTTGGCGGATTTCAATGTGCTGTTGGATGTTGTCCGCCATTGCTTCTGTGGTTAACGTCACGTTGTAATCCAACTGCAGTTGAGTTGGACGGCAATTGTAGCTCAAGATGAGCGTTCGATGACGTATACTATCAAACTCACAAATGGACCAATCAGAGGTTAGCGCTGATTTCCAGCTGACGGCGTCCTGTCCTAAGAAACCAGGCCTTAAGGGTTAAGAAAAACAACAATTTTAGGTTGAGCTATAAAACCCTGAAGTGTAAAAAGTCGCATATTAGGTTGATAAACTAATACTAAAAAGGCAAAAAAATATATTTGAGGTGAGAAATAATAACATAAGGTTGAACATAGAACACCTCACGTTAATTAAAAATAACCTTTCTAAGTGTCAACAAATACACTTGAGGTTGATTTATAATAACCAGAAGTATAAAATGGCTCACCTTAGGTATATAAATAAATACCTTACCAACTATATGAACCTATACATGAGGTTGAAAAATAATAACCTAAAGTAGAACATCGAACACCTCACGTCCATAAAAATCAAGCTATCCAACGGTCGAAAAATATGCCTGAGGTTGATCTATATTAACTTGATGTATGAAATGACGCACCTAAATTTGATAGAAAAATATCTCTACAAACATGAAAATATGTACTTGAGGTTGATATATATTAACCTGAGGTAGAACATAAAACACCTCACGTTAGTAAAAAAATACCTTTACAACTGACAAAAAATGCATTTGAGGTAGATCCAGAACAACCTGAAATGTTAAATGAAACACCTTAGGTTGTTAAATAAATACTTCCACGGGTGTAAAAAACATACTTCAAGTTGATAAGTATGAACCTAAAGATGAAAAGGAAACATACCTTAAATTAGTAAATGTCTACCTCTCCTCTGATGCAAGGTTGATACATCTGTACCACATGAGGTACATTTAAGGTACATTTGAAGTAAATTTTGAAGTATTCATTTGCATCCTTTTTAACTTAGGACGTATTTAAATAACAACCTCATTTATACCTCTGAAAAATACCTTATAATACCTAAAATTTTCCTTGAAGGAATCGTGTCTTAACGATTAGTCCACTACGGGACCGCAACGTGTGTTTAAAATTGGCGATCGAAATGGACTAGAGGTGGTGTAGAGCAGAACTCTCTACTTCGGCAATACTTCGCATAATCGCAATCGCAACGCTCGAGTACTCCCTCTATCGGGAGCCTGTAAATATCAGACATTAATTTATCACGTTTTCATTTTGTTCCATCAAAATCATTGGCCATGGCGGACGCCATTTTCTTAGCAAAAAATCAAAATCAAAATTTCCCTAAGAAAAAGCTGAAGAACTTGAAAAAACTAACCAGAACTTGCCAAACATTGAAGCAGAACACGCCAAGCATTTGAAGAACAATTTCTCAATAATTTTTACCTTTCTATTACCAACAACATAACTTACAATTTCATGATGACTTGCTGTTACAGATGTGTATATTACGGTGAAATAATTTTTTCTTTCTTCAATTCATTACAAATTAAAATGAAGTCAGCATTGCTTTCGTCATTCCAATAAATAAATGTGAATTCAGAGCGTCAAGAACTGCAATAGTTGTAGAATATTCTTCTTTGTTATAGAACAGTATATATTTCTGTATCTGTATAATTCGGAAAACAACAATAAAGAATCAACCAAATTACTTGAAATAGTGTCATTTGTGCTGATGATTAATAAATTTTTTATCGTTTTCTTGGTAAGTATTTCTTAGTTTTGAAAGAATAGATAATTTCAACTAGAATTCAGCTGTTCCGTTTTTAAGCTACATATTCAAATTCATATCGAGATCTTACAATTATAAAATTTTGATGTGTGGTATGTTATCTAAAAGTAATAGAGGGATAATCTATGTACATATTTGAAAATAAAACTTTCAAACGAAGAACATTTCATTTGGAACCCTGGGGATTTATAAAGAAGGTAAGTGTTATGATTTTTATAATAAAAAATTAGCTTGTAAATTTTTTTTTTCTCATTTGATGATAGTTCTCTACAGAATGGTTTTTTACGTCTATAAGAATAAGAATAAAAGAAACTATATGAAAGTCTTTATTTCAATGTAAAGAATTCTTAAAATCGTTTTTTATCCTAAGAATTCTTTATTTTCCGTTTTATAGTTTATAATTTTTTGATAAAAATTGTTGTCAAAATACTTTTTTTGACATTAAAGAATTGACATTTGGTATAACATTATGTGTTTATGTATACTTCTTGCATATTCTAATGTTTCAAGTAATATGATTCAGAAAAGTATGAATAAAAATTCGGTACTAATATTATGTATTAACGCCACAGCAGCTACAGATTTGGCGGTTTTTAAGTGCCGCCAATCTACACCTAAAATTTTTGTGACAAATCATAAAATGAAACACTTTATTTAAAATCGAAGTAGTTTATCAGATTTCGGTGGACAATGGGCAAAATATTTCGCTCCTGAAAAAATAAAATTGCATCTCCCAAAGACGAATTTTCGTAGCACTAAAAAATGGTAACAAAAATCGAAGAACAAATCATTTTGGAATTCTTCTGATTTATGAAGCAGGTAAGTGTTAAGTTTTATAAAATAAAAAATTTTACTTTTAAGTAGTTTTTTTCTTATTTGATGATAGTTTTCTGCGTCCGATTATGAATTAAAAAAGAAAAAAACATGAAAGTTGTTTATTTTAATGTAAGGAATTTTTAGAATTGGTTTTTTCTTTTTTGCTTTGTATCGTAAGCATTCTTTATTTTACGTTTTTTAGTTTCTAAATTATGATTTTTATTGAAACTTGAAATTTTTTGATAAAAATTATTGTCAAAAAGCTTTTTTTACTAAATTAAATTTCATAAAATTATGAGGCTTACGTATACTTTTTGTTCATTTTAATTTTTGAGGTAATATGATCCTTAAAACTATGGAATGTAAAGTTTAAATAGGACTTTCATGTTATATCATTAAATTTAGTAAAACTATTTCTCGGGCATTAGGTTTTAACTCTTATAAGAATATACATATTTTTTTCTGTTTATGTGCAAATATTTTCCCGATGTGTTTTGGATGTTCCTTCTCTAAAAAAAAGAGATACCATTTTCTTTTCGTTTGCATAAGATAGGATATTACAAATTTTTCTTTTTAAATTTAATTAGCCACGATAAAGAAGGAACGTTGCAATGCTACACGCTACATTAAGGACGTCTCTAGAGTAAATGAATGACAGGTATTAGTCTCATACAACAACGCCCCCTATAGTTCGTTGCGATCGCGAATACTATATGTCATATAGTATATGACAATACTTCGCATACTTTCACCATTACCGTGCGGAGAGTCATAGAAGAAGGAAGTACACCAGTTTCTCTCTTGATTTTCAAGCAGATTAAAAACTTTTGATGGAAATTTTAGAAACCATTTGTGGAACCGGTTTTCTCCCAAACGGCGTGTTGTGATTCGCGATCGCAACGAACTATAGGGGGCGTCTTTGGGATTTGCCAAAAATAGAACAAGATGCAATTTTATTTTTTCAGGAGCGAAATATTTTGTCCATTGTCCACCGAAATCTGATAAACTACTTTGATTTTAAATAAAGTGTTTTATTTTATGATTTGTCGCCAAAATTTTGGTGTAGATTGGTGGCACTTAAAAACCGCCAAATCTGTAGTTGCGGTGGCGTTATTACGTACGTACCGAATTTTTATTCCATACATTTTAAGTGCACATGGGTAAGCCACGTGCAATTAAATTAATTACTTAAAGATTAATACTTAAAGTTAAATAAACATCTAAAAGGAAATTAATATATGCCAGTCATAGATAAAAAGTTAAACATATTTAATGAAATAGGAAATTAGTAAATTTACATCTTGAATAAAATAAACACGTGCCTTAGCACGAACGTGAAAATTACGACGCTACACTGGTCGAAGCTGTAACCCGAATGCGGGAAAACAGTCTCTGTGGCAGGGTTGCCAACTTTGAATGTTCACGCCAAACCGGCGTTCCAGGATAGTTCGTTATCGCCGTAATGGCGAGACGATCCGCTGCACACTCCCTCCACAGTGTTGTTGAAAATGGACATATCTTCGGGGAAGCTGAACTTTTCTACCAACACGTGTAGTTTTGTTGGCAAAACCAGCTGGCTGAGTAGACGCATCCGTCATCGGGACAGTTGGAGTCCTTACCGCTTGAGCACTAGCAGGAACAGGTGGAGGATCATCACTTGCTAAGAAGGCTGGTTTCAACCTGTCAATTGAGACGGTGCGCTGTGCACCCTTCATTAATACATCGAAAGTTTTGTTATTTCTGGAAATAACTTTATACGGTCCGTCGTACGGAGGTTGTAGTGGCTTGCGTACTCCGTCATGTCTCAGGAACACATGGGAGCAGTCTTTCAAATGGGGATGGATAAAAACAGTTCTATGTCCATGGCAAGATGTTGGGACTGGTCTAATGAGTTCGAAATGCGATTTCAACTCATCGATGAGTGCCTTTGGATCAGCATCAGTTGGTGATGAATGAAAAATCTCGCCTGGTAGACGCAGGGTTGTTCCATACACTAATTCGGCTGTGGTGGCCCCAAGATCTTCTTTGTAAACTGCTCTGAATCCCAACAGCAGCGTTGGTAGGACAGCAGACCACTGCTCTGTATTGTGTGCTTTCAGTGCTGCCTTCAGAGGACGATGAAACTCTTCCACCAGCCCATTTGCTTGTGGATGATAGGGAGAAGTTCTGATCCTTGCAATACCCAGTAATTGCGAGAGAGCTTTAAATAGAGAACTTTCGAACTGTCTTCCCTGGTCAGTTGTGATCCAAGTAGGACAACCAAATCTTGATACCCAATGGGTGTAAAAAATTTTAGCAACGGTTTGTGTTGTTATATCTGGGATGGGTATAGCTTCAGGCCAGCGTGTGTACCTGTCTATCATAGTCAAACAGTAAGAATTACCGTTGGATGGTGGTAACGGACCTACGAGATCGAGGTGTATATGATCGAATCTCTGTGATTGGTCTTGAAATTTACCTACCGGAGATTTTGAATGTCTAATTATTTTGGACTTTTGACAAGGTATGCACTGCCTTGTCCATTTTGTACAATCTTTTCTCATTAAAGGCCAAATAAATCGAGAGCAAATTAATTTAGAAGTGGCTTTTATACCAGGGTGGGAATTGCTATGTAATGCTTTAAAAACCTGTTTTCGAAATTGTTGAGGTACAAATGGTCTAGCTATATTGTTATTAATAACATCACAAAATAGGGGTAAACGACAATTGGGTACAGTAATCTTTTGGAAATCTAAACTCTGTGAATTCTGGATTAATTCTTTTAATTCGGGGTCGTTTTCCTGAGCGACGGCGATATCTTCGTAATCAATCGAACCGGGCATTGTGATTGCAGTTATACACGAAAGAGCATCGGCCGTTATATTTTCTGAACCCTTAATGTAGTGTATGTCAGTGGTAAATTGAGATATAAAATCTAATTGCCTACATTGTCGTGGAGAATTTTTGTCAGATCGTTGTTGAAAAGCAAACGACAATGGTTTGTTGTCCGTAAAAAGCGAAAAATTTCTTGCTTCAAGCATGCGCCTAAAATGTTTGATGGAAGCGTATGCAGCAAGTAATTCTCGATCATAAGCGCTATAGTTACATTCGGTCTTCGAAAGTTTTCGCGAAAAAAATGCGAGCGGTTGCAATTGATCAGAACCATTTGAAATAGGGCGCCACCTATGGCATAATCCGACGCGTCGATTTGCAAGATTAGATTAGCGTTTGGACTTGGATGCGCTAGAAGAGCGGAATTTGCCAATAATGCTTTACAATTTTGAAATTCTTTCAAAGATTCTTCTGTCCAAGAAATTTTCCTTTTATCGTTACGTTTAGAACCTTTTAAATAACCGTTAAGATGATTTTGATAATGGGCGATATGCGGTAAAAATCTGCGGAAAAAATTTAAAAGACCAAGAAATCGTCTCATATCTCTAACTGTCTCGGGTTGAGGATAATTTAAAATTGGTTCGACTTTGTCGGGTAGAGGTTTGGTTCCGTTACTGGTAACTAAATGTCCTAAGAAACCCTTATGAAAATTTAAGGTATATTTAAGGTTGATTTGAGGTATTTTTGAGGTATTAAGGTTGTTTTGAGGTATATTTGAGGTATATTTAAGGTTGCAGAGAAAACAGCAATAAAAATTATACCTTGTAAAGGTTGTAATTAAGGTGTACGAGGTTGATTTATATATACTTCAGCTTGTTTTGAGGTTGTTTAAAATTCACTTCAAATCAACCAGACTGATAAGGAGATTTTTAAGGTATACCAGGTTTATTTTCTTACACTTGTAACAAAAGAGGTATTTTTGAGGTATAAAATTTTTTACCCTATTTCAACTAACGATAAAAAGGTATTTATTGAGGTATATGAAGTCATTTTATTTATACCTAAGCTTATTTTGAGGTTGTTTTAAATTCACTTCAAATCATCCAGACTGATAAGATGATTTTTAAGGTATACGAGGTTGTTTCTCTTACACTTGTAACAAAAGAGGTATTTATGAGGTATAAAAAAATCAACCTTATTTCAACTAACGAGAGTGAGGTAATTACGAGGTATAAAAAATATACCTTTTTTCTACTAACGATATTGAGGTATTTATGAGGTATAAAAAAATATACCTTATTTCAACTAAAGAGAGTGAGGTATTTATTGAGGAGTTGAAGTCGTTTTATTTATACCTAAGCTTGTTTTAAGGTTGCTTAAAGTACACTTCATATTAACTAACTCACTTCCCAGAGTTCCATGCGAGCCGGCAAATGGCGTGTGTGTTGACAATCGAAAGTCTATTCGAAATTTGGTAAGTGTGCTTGACATTTATTAATTTAGTTTTATCACTTTTAATCAAATATGCTTCAATTTTGAAACTTAAATTTTATTATTTTTGTTTTAACGACGCGACCTGATCTTAAATAATTTAAGTTGGAGGATATTCTTAGAGGCTATCGTTGTGGGCTTAGCAATAAGAGAGAATAACCGAAATATTTCTCGTCACTGTTTTAGGTAACATTACTGGTGAATCGTTACAGCAGGTTATGCACAGTATATTTTATTGTTTGTAGTTCAGTCAAGTAGAACTATTCCTTTTATTTTGCTTAAATGTATATGTCTTAACGTAGCAGTATGCACGCTGATTAATTGAGAAAAATGTTCACAATTTCTCTTATAAATAAATCATTGAAAATTGAAAGATTTTTAAAATAGCAATTTTGCTTTGAAATTCTACTATAGCTGTATGCTTATCGTTTGGATATTTGTTGCAAAGTTTATATTATTGTTTATATATATATAAAAAGTTTATAATTACAGAGCTTATCCACAGTTCCCTGTTATTACTGAGATTGCCTAGGCTGTAAATAGCACATGCGCGGCGGCGCAGAAGAAGAGACAAGCAAGCTACTGCTCAGCCTTCCCCTAGGATATAGTTCTGAATTTATACCTAAAAGAAAAAGTTATCTCTCCTAATAAACTACAGAATTTATGTAATTGTTGATAACAATAGTTTGCTAGATATTTGATAATTGAAAACTAGTAACTGTACTAGCTCACTTCTTTATGTTTGATCACAAAACTGCTATTTTCACTACATGTTATTTTCTCGCATTTTACCCACGTTAATTATTTACTAAGCAGATTGTTATTACTTATTAGATTATTGGGCAGAATGAAATTAAATCCGATTTCAAGTTTATATGACAATTTGTTTCAAGGTTATGAGCTTTTTCATGCAGCTGTTTATGGTTCACTACTTCAAAAATGTGCGAATTTCGGAAATCTTAAATATTTTAAAAATAAGTCAGTATAGTATGCAATTTTAATCCTGAATTGAATAAAATCAATTGCAAATAAAAACATTTATTGTTGAAAGTAATATGCATTATTTTGAGTTTCATCCTATGGGATGTGTATTTATATTTAAACAAGTGTTTGTAACAACTAACTATTAGTTTTATTCTGCTCGGTATTATAAGTTATATAGGAGATATTATACTCAACTTATTTTAAAAGTATTATTTCAAATCATTCTCTCCTAGACATTACTCACAACTTTAAAATAAATGCTCCTTATCAGCTTGTAATTTGTTCTATTCGATTGAGTGTAAAAAAAGAATAAAAATTGGTACGTAACTTTAAAATTTTAATTCATTAAACGATTGTAGATTCTTGATTACATTGATTAAAAATTATTGAAATAACTATTTTTTAAGAAACTCTGATGTGATTGACTATAACATAAGTCCTTTTCAGAATCAGCGTCAAAAATTTAAAAAAAGCTGCTAGTTTTATGACGTCTGACCAAAAGTTGAAAAATATAGACTAGGTTTATTGAGTTTAAAGATTTTTAAAAAAGAAAGGGAAGGAAATCTAATTATTAAACTTACAAGTACCATAATGTTACAGATGTATAGAAAAATAAAAAGTGTTAAAATTGCATAATAAGATTGGAATTATACAGGGTGTTTATAAAGTCCCGGACCCATTTTGATGTTTAATAACTCATAAAATAATAAAGATAGATTAAAATTAATAACATTATAGATAGACTCAAAATGTTTCATGACCCTTGTCAATGAACTTCCACGTGTGACCCCTTCGTCGCACGGAGAATATCAAGTCGATAGTCAATTTCACGAGAGGTAGCTTTCTTTTTTACAGTCTCATCAGTCGTATACTTAGACATGTTGGAAAACTTCGTATTTCCACAACTAGAAGAGCTTCAGCCACATGTCTTTTTGCAACAAGATGGTGCACCACCTCATTGGGGTATCATCGTTCGTAGTTCTTTGAATGACCATTTTACAGGAAGATGGATTGGGCGAGGAGGTCCAATTCCTTGGCCACCCAGATCACCTGATATAACGCGGCTGGACTTTTTTCTTTGGGGATTTATAAAGGACAACGTTTACAGGAGGATCGTGTCGAACATTGATGGCCTAAAAGCCAGAATTACAACCGCAATAGCCTCTGTGGATGCCGACATGCTTGCCGCTACCTGGCGTGAAATTGACTATCGACTTGATATTCTCCGTGCGACGAAGGGTGCACACGTGGAAGTTCATTGACAAGGTTCATGAAAGTTTTTGAGTCTATCTAACTATTATGTTATTAATTTTAATCTATCTTTATTATTTTATGAGTTATTAAACATCAAAATGGGTCCGAGACTTTATAAACACCCTGTATATTTGAATTTCTGTAAATGTTGTTAATGGTAATACTGCCTTTAGTGTATTTTATTTTGTGGCTGTGATACATGTCATGCTTTTTAGCTACGAGGATTGAATAGAAATGGCAGAAGATATTTATCTGAAAAGGAAAATTAATTTCATCCAGTTAATTTAAATGATAAAAAAAATACTTTCTAATATTTTAAGACCTGCCACTATTATTGTAAATATGACTTTCTTACTAATTCATATTTTTTTTTTTTTTTAGGTTCCAATAATTACAAGTTTCAACATGTAGACGGAAACAGTATTTAAAATAATTTTGCTGGTTTGTAAAAAAAATGACATTTTAGTTTTAAATAAAAGTAGTACTTTGAATTTCAGCTGACTAATTATTTAAATTTGTAGTTTTATAGCTTTAAAAATTCAATCACCTTAGACAACCATCTTCTAAAAATACGAGTATGAGTTCCCATAAATAATTTTTACTAACTGTAGAATTTGGATAAGTGTTATTTTAAGATGATTTAAATCAATCTATTAAAATTATAGAAGAATTATGCATTTGAAACTTTTTTTATAGCTTAACAAAGGAAGCAATTACTGCCGAAGGTTTAATATTAAAAATTTCAGGTTGATAAATGATCTCTACTAGTGAAAAAAATGTAATGTACATTATTCTTCATATAATATATATAATATCCTTACATATGTATTATATTTTTTATATAGTGAGTCTAAAAATTAATAAACTAGGTGGTCCGTATAACACCTCAACTTCGTAAGTGCTAAAAAAAACATCTTTGGTTGATAAATTAATGCTTCTAAAAATACAAAAATATATACTTCAGGTTACGAAATAATAACTTAAGGTAGAACATGGAACACATGGCGCTAATTAAAAATAACCTTTCCAATTGTTGAAAATACACTTCAGGTTGATTTATAACAACCAGAAGTGAAAAATATATACCTCTACAAGCATAAAATTATATACCTGAGGTTGAAGAATAATTACCTGAGGTAGAACAAAATACATTTGAGGTTGATTTATAACAACCAGAAGTGTAAAACGACACACCATAGGTTGATAAATATATACCTCTACAAGCATAAAATTATATACCTGAGGTTGAAAAACAATTACCTGATGTCGAACAAAATACACCTGAGGTAGATTTATAATAAGCTGAAGTGTAAAATGACGCACCATAGGTTGAAAAATATCTACCTCTACAAGCATAAAATTAGATACCTGAGGTTGAAAAATAATTACCTGATGTCGAACAAAATACACCTGAGGTAGATTTATAATAAGCTGAAGTGTAAAATGACGCACCACAGGTTGATAAATATATACCTCTACAAGCATAAAATTAGATACCTGAGGTTGAAAAATAATTACCTGAAGTCAAACAAAATACACCTGAGGTTGATTTATAACAACATGAAGTGTAAAATGACACACCTTAGGTTGTTGAATAAATACTTCCACAAGTGTAAAAAAATATACTTCAAGTTGAAATATATATACCTCTGGAGGTATATTTAAGGTATATTTGAGGTTGATTTTGAGGTATTCATTTGCACCCTTTTCAACCTTTACGACGTATTTAAACAACAACCTCCTTTATACCTTTAAAATATACCTCGTTTATACCTCGATTTTTTCATAAGGGAAGGGACTTCGGATACACCAAATATACATTTTGCAACGTTTATAGTTAAACCGTAAGAATTTAATCTTTCAAGTACGATTCTTAAATGTTTATTATGTTCCTCTTCCGTAGTACTATATACCAGGATATCATCTAAGTAAACATAACAAAAATCAAGATCTCCTAGCACCTCGTGCATGAACCTCTGAAAGGTT